>NC_142391.1:655000-755000 GCF_059441095.1 Idiotropiscis lumnitzeri
CTACACGAGGTAGTCGAGTTACTCCAGACCAGTGTACGTCCCATTTGCGGTCCTTCGTCGTCGTCGTTGTTGTTGGAACTATTGCCCCAGCACAAACCCTAGCGAATTTGTTTCGGGGCCAGCCAGCTGTCGGACGACAAGACAACTGTGGGCACGGGGGAGACGGTCCCGGTGGCAGCCACGTCAGACCGAACACGTCAGACCGAGGACGGAGAGGAGCCAGGTGGCGGCCACACGGCGTCAAAATGGCTACCGAGGAGGCTGGGCAGGAACGCATCGTGACGTAGCAGCAACGTACCGATCGACCGACCGAATGATAGACTAACTGACGGCAGCACGCAGCTAGCCTAGACGTGATCGGGACAAGCAAGCAAGCTAGCTAGCAGGCAAGCTAGGAAGCAAGATGTCGACAAGACGCGAACATAGTGGAAAAAACGGCCCTTTAATGGATTGAAGCCACAATGTCCGCGCGGTAGAAGCTTTGAAGGTAATGCGAGTGACGCCACGACAACGCATGGTTTAGTGGAGGTTGTGCTTCAGGCCCAGCTAGCATGCTAGCTTGCCAACATGCTAGCTAGCTATTTAGCCGATTGTTGGTCCTGGTCCTTGATGATACTTGCATCGGATGCAACATTTCCGGCACCATGAAGATAAATAATGCAAATATAAGTGTTACTGTAATGTTAACCAACTTATGAAATAATAAGCTATGAACCGTCCTTAGTTAAGTCGCTGTTTGATCTAAAAATAAAGCACGTCTCTCAGTTTTTTTTGTAAATCTTATCTTTTTTTTTGTAGCTGTGGATGGCAACGTGACAAGATTGCCCCAAATCACAGTTTGTCATACTGTTTGTCAAACAAAGTCCTGGAATGGGACGCCAAGAATATCGACTATCCGGTGATGGGTTCCGGCAAAGTTTTTTGTGTCAGGTGGAGGTTTGGGGAATGGGGCTAGGACTACCTTCTTAGAGATGGTTTATGTGTTATAGTGTCTATTATCTGTTTTTAAAAAAAAAAAACTAACTCGACTTGAAACAGGAGGCTGTAAATAACAAATGTAGCGTCTCGTAGCCGATTTTGAGTTGTTTTGACACGTGTAGTGTGTGACATTCTCAACAATTGGTCGTTTGGCGTCTGGGACACTTCACATGCTCCACGACGAAAGTCAAACATGTTGGAGATTTTGTACATCTTGTCACATTGTGTGACATGTCCCACATTGTCCTTTGATTGGTTCTTCAGTCTTGACCAATAGTACTAGACCAAAGTACCCTCCTACTTATGATGAGAGACGGTACGTAGTGCACATCTACAAACAATCAAAATGGTGAAAGAAAGGAATGGACAGCATGAAGGAAATAGAATAATGGAACAAATGTATTATTCGTGCGAAAAGCAGTGTGGGCAGTCGAATAGGTCATACATACGATTGTTTGCATTTGAGAAGCGTTTGACGTGCTCAATCCATTGTTTTATTTTTTTTGTTTTTGTTGTTTTGTGAAAATTCCACCAGAATGGCTTCCACTTGTCACATTGCTACTGTGAATTTCAATGGTTGTCTGGTGACCAGTCCAGGGTGTACTATTCCTTGTTCAGTGGGTCAGCTGTGAAGTCAACTTGTCACATTTTAGCGCACAAGCTCCAATTGTCTCTAGTCTCAAAATGGCAGCGCGTGTATGAGTTTTCACTTCTACCATGTTAAGGCGTAAACCTTCCAACTTGCTCTGATTAATGTGTATTAATGTTGAGTGCTTCAGGTTCAGCTCAGAGAAATGTCATTTTAAATGTTAAGAACATAATAAACAGTCTCGTTGGCATGCTTTGACATGTTCACAATGTCTGCAATCATGCAGATTTGTTAACAGGTTAGCTTTAGAGTGCCCCCTTGGCGTATGGTGTTCCACAAGCTTCTGTTTTGGGGCCCTTGCTGCCCCTCGGTTCTATCCTATGAAAACATGGAATTTCCTTCCATTGCTCTACGGATGACAGTCAGATCTGAGCAAAAAAGACACTTTCATGTTGAGACCACTTTTGTCTAGTCGAGAGGAAATCCAAATCTGGATTAGGGCTGGGCGATATGACCTAAAATCAATATCGCGATAAATTAAGCAATTTTACCTCGATAACGATAAATGTCCGCCCGTGGACCAAAATCAAAATAAATGCAGGAAATGCATATGAACTGTTTTTTATTGACCAACTGGTACACATTACTTTCAATGGAAAATAAAATTACAAAAAATCATTTGTATAAACATTCCAAATAGCTTGCTTTGCATGACTTGAACAATGTCACAAAGAGCAGGAGAAAAGGGTACCTCACGCAAAATCTTTCCTGCAAATAGATTGCGCCAAGGTGCTGTAATGCCATGTGTGAAGGTCTCGCGGAAACAATATATATAATGCCATGTGCAAAGGAGCTCGTGTGGTCAGCAAATAAAATGGGAAAAAAGTCCATGCAAATAAACGCGTGTGCATCAACGTGAAAATGTGCCGTCTCGAGTACGCTTGTGCCCGGTCGCCACTTGTCGTCTATGTACTGCACAGTCAGGTTCAAACAAGGATCCGTGTTGCGACTCGAGCCGGATGTGGATGCAAAATGCTTGACATGTCTAATCTCCCGTCCCGATGTTGTCCATATCGGGAAGTGCGACAAATATTTTTGTACCTCTTGTCGGCGACTTTAATGAAGCGTTTAAATCCCGTGCGCTCCACTGTAGCTTGAGGCGCTCTATCTTTAGCTAGGCTCTCGCGTCCACCTGAGACGTTCTCTCGTATGGTGTCGCCTCCGTTAATGGGCTGTTGTCACTTGTCCAACCTTGCTTCTCACTTTGAACTTTCAGCCCAGCATGGTTGTGTTGTGGGTGGTGAAAAAGAAAAGGTTGGACGCGCTGTTTCAGGTGCTTACGACGCACTTTGTAGTTCTTGTTCTTTTGCTCAAACGTCGTCTTTATGGAACCCAAAACATTTCCAAACGACAGATGTCGAATTTCTTTTCGGGACAAGCGCGACAGGAACAACTTCAACTAACGTTACTTCGTCTGCAGCCGTGTCAGCCGCTTCAGGATTTGAATCGCCAGCTACGAACGCGTCTTCTGTTTTCTTTTTTTTGTTCAGCTGGGTGGAGTCACGTGACTACAGCCGCTGCAGCCCGTCTTAAAGGGGCATCAACATAGCCGCAGACAGAAAAGACACCGAATTTACCGACATGGGCAAAATGATGTCGGTCAGTGTATTAAATTTCGGTAACGGTAAATTTTCGGTTTATCGCCCAGCCCTAATCTGGATGTTACTTAACTTCTTGATTTTTAACGAAAGGAAGACAGAAGTTCTGGCCCTTTTACGCTCAACCCCGGTGACCTCGGCCCCCTGGCATTTTATCTCAAGCTAACAGTCTCAAACTAGGCTTTTGAACTGGACAGCGATTTAAAATTAAAAGGCAAATCAGTGCCGTTGTTTAATCCATCTTCTTGTATGTTAGGTAGCTGGCTAAAGTGAAGCCCCTCCTTTAAAAACAGTAATCCATGCCTTGACTTGATTACTGTCACGCACTTGACTTTGGAGTCAGCCAGTCCTCCCTCAAGCGCCTCCAACTGGTCCAAAATGCTGCCGCTCCGCTATGAGATGCCCTCCCATTGAATGTTAGGCAAGCCCCGCCCCCTCTCTGCCCGCATTTTTATTCTGTGGCTTTCTACTCAATATGAGACTGTCACTGTTCTGCTCCTCTTCTGATATCTATTGTTTATGTGTTTTGATTTGTGTTCTAATTTCCCACAAATTTATATTACACCATATGGAAAGCGCTTTGTGACAACTCCAGCTGTTCTGAAATGCGCTAGTCGTATTGTATTGTTGGTCTGCATGTCATTCAATAGTCATAATCATCACACTTGGTAAAGTACTTGTGTTTATTTTTCAGGATGTTTTTGTGCGCCCTGGTCAGACAGAAAATGCTAAATGATCCCGTCTCTTAGACGTGTGGGATGCGTCCATGGCATCGAAGGCACAACAGAAAGTGATGGTGTTTGACGATGGCGGGGCGGCCAGCCCTGCAGCCGCTCCAGATGCTGATCATTTGCCTCGTCATTTTGGTCAGGCTGGCCGGTGTGTACGAGGCTCAAATGGAATTTACAAAGACGCCACTATGGCAGCTGAAGACGACATGCAGACAGACGCATCCTGCAGCAGACGCGCTGCCACCAAACCTTCCAGAGGCGATATCCTGACACCTGACAGTACTTGCCGAGGCATCCAAGTGACTTTGGACAACAACAACATGTGGAATGAATTCTTTAGGTGTAACACCGAGATGATTCTGACCAAGCGAGGCTGCAGGATGTTTCCATATTGTCGCTTCCGTATCTCTGGTTTGCAGCCATCCAAGCGATATGTTTTAATGTTGGATGTTCAGCTGGTGGACCAAAGTTGCTACATGTGGACTGGCACCAGCTGGAAGGTGGCCGGGAAGGCAGAACGGCACATGAAAAACTGTCCGTTCGCGCATCCTGAATCGCCTTCCACAGGTCACCACTGGATGCAGAATCCCGTTTCGTTTTACAAACTGAAGCTCACCAGCAACACGGCCGACCAGGAAGGCAATGCTGTACTGCACCCAATGCATCGTTATATGCCCCGTTTGCATGTGGTCCAGACAGAGAAACCTGCTAAAGACATTAAGCTGAATTCCTCAAACGTTGTCACGTTCACATTTCAACAGACTGAGTTCATGGCTGTCAATGCCTACCAGAATTGCCAATTTGCTCAGTTGAAAGTTGACTACAACCCGTTTGCCAAGGGGTTCAGGGAAGACGGTGTCGGTTCACTAGGCCCGAAGCTGAAATCCAACCAGGATGGGACTGTAGCAACCAGTCAGCAGCGACCGTTCAAGAACAGCTTGAAGTCTTTGCTTGCAAATCACAAACCTCGAAGCTTTCTGGACACTAAATCTTCGGGATTGACTTGTGACCAAGATGCATCCTCTGATTCTGCACCCAAAGTTGTGAAGAACAGTACCTGGTAAGAGATTTTTCACTCAGTTTATCTTTTCACATTTCTTTTCAAGATAAAGATTGTATTGTTCACTGTATGTTTGTCACAACAACACATTATTTACTATTCTTAGTAGGGCTGGGCGATATGACCTCAAATTAGGGCTGCACGATATTGGGGAAAAAATGACATTGCGATTTTTGGGGAGGCTGCGATGTACATTGCGATATTAAAACTAGAACAATTTTCACCAGATGACTCAAATAGCTCTGTTTGGGAAGACTTTGCTTTGTTTATTATACAGCTCTGGGATGGCCACTTGAAAGAAATCCGTGCGCCACGGCATTTGATACCTTTTGTCGAGCGTGCCGATCATTTTTTTAAACCTCTCTTTCGTGACGGCGTTGAGTTTCACTTTCACTTTCGCCCCGTGAAAAGTTCTTGCATTCGTGATTTGTCGATGCTGTTTGGACTTATCGTAATGCGTCTGTCATTGTTTTTGGAGTCGATGGTTTTACATCGGGTCCCACTAATGAGTCTGAACTGGTTAAACGGGGGCTCGTAATCGCATTGAAATGGTCGGACAAGTTTGTTGTATGACCTTGTGTTGCAGCCACAACGGCGAGGCACTGTCGGCAGAGGTTTTTTTTGGGTGTTGTATATTCCTTTTTATGGACGAAATAACTCCATATTTCGCCTCTTCTGCTGTCGTTGTCGGTACTAGATAGGGACTGGATGCTTGATGTGGACGGGGTCCTTCGGAGGCTGCGCGCTTGCTAATGACTTGCAAGACAGTCTGTCTAGTCTCTACAATGTAGAGCATATTGTAGCGTGCTGCTTTTATCAAACAAACAAAAAGTTTCCTTGTTCTAAAAAAAAACAAAAGACAAAGCACGTCCTACGATGTGACTATTGCGCATGCGCACATCGCAATCGCGATGTTAAAACCGCATATCATGCAGGCCTACCACAAATCAATATGGCGATAAATTGGGCAATTTTACCTCGATAACAATAAATGCACAATAAATTCCCCCCGTGGACCAAAATCAAAATAAATGCAGGAAATGCATATTAACTGCTTTTTTTATTGACCAACTGGTACACATTAGTTTGAAAAATAAAAGTACACAAATCATTTGTATAAACATTCCAAATAGTTTGCTTTGATTGACTTCAACAATGTCACAAAGAACAGGAGAGAAAGGGTTCCTCTCGTAAAATCTTTTTCTGCAAATAGATTGCGCCAAGATGCTGTCATGATATGTGCAAAGCCCTAGATTGGTGTGGTCTCGCGGAAACAATATATATAATGCCAAATAAAAAAATGCTCAATAAAATGAAAAAAAAAGCCAAATAAACGCGTGTGCATCATCTGGAAAATGTGCCGTCTCGAGTACGCTGGTGCGCGGTCGCCACTTGTCGTCTATGTAATGCACAGTCAGGCTCAAACAGGGATCCATGTTGCGACCCGACCACAAGTCGGATGTGGATGCAAAATGCTCGACATGTGTCCGCTCCCGTCCCGATGTAGTCCATATCGGGAATTACGGTTTGCGACAAATATTTTCGTACCTCTAGTCGGGGACTTTAATGAAGCGTTTAAATCCCGTGCGCTCCACTGTAACTAGAGGAGCTCTATCTTTAGCTAGGCTCTCGCGTCCACCTCTGAGACGTTCTCTCGGATGGTGTCGCCTCCGTTAATGGGCTGTTGTCACTTGTCCAAACTTGCTCCTCACTTTGAACTTTTAGCCCAGCATGGTTGTGTTGTGGGTGGTGAAAAAGAAAAGGTTGGACGCGCTGCTTACGACGCACTTTGTAGTTAGTGTTCTTTTGCTCAAACGTTGTCTTTGTGGAACCCAAAACATTTCCAAACGACAGATGTCGAATTTCTTTTCGGGACAAGCGCGACAGGAACAACTTCAACTAACGTTACTTCGTCTGCAGCCGTGTCAGCTAAGACCGCGTCGTCTGTTTTCTTTTTTATTTAGATGGGTGCAGTCGCGTGACGACACGCGCTGTAGCCGTCTTAAAGGGGCATAAACATCGCCGCAGACATAAAAGACTTATCTTTTCTTTTTTTCTTTTTTTAGACACAGAATTTACCGACATGGGCAAAATTATGTCGGCCATTGTAATAAATTTCGGTAGCGGTAAATTTTTGGTTTATCACCCAGCCCTAATTCTGAGCTTGAGTTATCGTTGCACTCCATGTTGCTTGCTTCAGATGCTGGTTGCTTTGGCAAAGTGACCCATTATGGAAATGCGAATGTTTTGATGCTTGGTTGATCTGCACTGTGATTTGGCATAGATCAGGTGAAACATTCACAAGGTACCTTTTGAACAGGCCGTCTTGGTTCTGGTTCTGACACCATGGTCTTTTGACTTGATTGACAGGCACTAGTGATTGTTTGTTCTCTTGTTACTACCATCTTGTAAGTTCTAAATAAATCAAGTCCTTCTATTGTTTCCTTTGGCAGCAACTCACGGCCAGCAGAACGATTAATTGGGGATCTCATTCGAGAGGCGCACATTTCCTTGACAAGATGCAGTGTGGACTCTTTAAGTACCTCAAAAAGACTGAAGCAAACCAACACTCAAACTACTGCAGGAAAAGCCACAAGCCAAGATATTCACAAAGCAGACACGCAGTCGACCAAGTCCTCCAGTGAACCTCCACCGCAGGGAAAGACGACTGCTGTCCAGGGAGTGGTTGTTTCTGAGCCTAAATGTCAGGCCGAAGTCCAGCTAATGCCTAGTGTCAAACGTCCTCTTCCTCTGCCGGCCTTGGCTCTGTTCTTGAAAAAGCATTCCACTAAGACCAAGACGGTCAAGTGCAAGTTGGAATCTTCCTCCACACAAGTTCCTGCAGAGGTCCAAACCGGAACAAGGACAGCTTCTTCTCATCAGAATGTCAACTCAACATCTAACGTGAAACTTGAAAACCAGGATTCTACCCCCAGGCAATCAGACAAATTGACTGCAGATGTCTTGGGAAATCAATCTTCTCAACGTATCTCTAGTCTTTCCTTTAAAGATACTGTGGCTTCTCTGGAACCAAGACGATTAAAAACCTCACACCCTGAGGTCGCAAAACTAGTGTTTGCCGAGGTTGATGAGCCACTTGGTAACCACAAGACTTTAGTTCGTTCAGCTCTGACTACCTCATCTTTGTCTTCTGTGTTGTCTCCGCCGTTGAACACTGAATTAGATGCTCCCAGTGTGTCAACCACCAACCCCTCAGTGTCCAAGTCAGGTAACTTTCTTCCTGACTCGCCCTGTTCCCCTTTTGGCTTTGAGTCTCTGTCCCCCGTGAGTTCACCGGAGCCACTACCTTCTCTACCTGCCACCTTTGCTTTAGATCTCGACCAGGGGTCCGCCAAGCCTCCTGAAAATTCACCACCAAGCAAAGACTCTGGCCCATCTGTCTTTAAGTGGCATACAGTGTTACCTCCCCCTGAGCCCTACGTCGACCCTTCCTTCGAAGTGTTCCAGCCCACATCACAGAGACTTTCACTGGAGTCGTCCTTGTTGCCTTCCCAATCTCCAGCCAATGATCCATCCCAGTCTCCTGCCCTGATCCATTCGGATCCCCCAAATGTTGATTCGTTTTCCTTTCAAGAGAGCGAACAGTCGCTGCCTTTCCCAGGAGAACTCTCCCCCCTTGCACTTCCGTTGATTCTCTCGCCAACATTTTCCCCTTTGGATGGTGACGCTTTGTCCCCTACGCCTTCCATTGCAGACCTAGTCCACTTTTTTTCTACGGAGGAGCATCTCGGAATTGGAGTGGAGTTTCCAAACACTGATTTGCTGACACTGTCCTGTCCGGCTGATGTTTCTGCAGAAACTAATCGATCAGCTCCTCCTGCTTGCGTCCAAACAATCCCATCCCCTAAACAATTAAAAAGCAAATGGAAGGCTCGTCGGCGAAAACCCGCCATATCTGATTTGGAACCGAAGACGGATGACTCTGCCTACACGACCATGAAGCCTAACCTGGAAGAAGTTGAGGAGCAGCTCTTTATCTCCTTCACGTCCAAGGTAGCTAGTGCATTCACACAACCATGTTCAGTTTGTCACCAAGATGCTTCTTAGTTACCAAGTTGACGTCACATCCAGTGGCCCCCCTCTAAAGACTTGGATAAAATGACCAGGACCATTTAGTGACTTCCCATGAAGAGCTTATGAGCCAGTCTCCAGTTTATGAACCTCTTGGTTCCAAAGCGTCGTTCACAACCAAAGTGTTTTATCAGCCAGTAGTAGGTATGCAACACTAATTTGACGTCATTCCATCGCTAATGGCTATTTTAGCCATGCACTTTTGATCAGCGGCAACCATTATTGTCAAATGTAAAGCAACAATTCTGAGTGGACTCCTCAGCCAAAATGGAAGTTCTAGGCACGTGCTAAAAAATGTTAACAGCCTAGTGTTTGAGATTATATTCCAGTGTACACTTGACAAAAAAAAAAGTGAGCCGCTATTAATATTAAAATCAATAAAACTTGTTGTCGGCGACGCAGTGCCGAGGTTGCTGATTCTGTGTTTGCGAGAGGCGAGTCTCTTTGCAACTGACATTCTAGTCACGTTGTTACCAAAGGTAATTTCTCTTTAGCCAGGTTGTATTGACTGGCCAGAACAGATACGTGAGCCAGCATAGCACAATCAGTCAAGTCAAAACGTCTGCCTTGTTCTTCTTAGATTTTAACATTTTCTCTGTGAAGTGTTCAAAAATCGCATTCCAAACTAAAGCAAAAGAATCATATCAGTATGAAGATGACAATTTCCTTTGGTACTCATCTTTATAATTGCACATCATAATGAATTTGAACTAACTTGGCAATCGGCACGATTTTCCATAAACAAAACAAAACTGATTGAATCAGAGAAAGTTTTGGTTTGACAAATCGAATTATTACATTTAAAAAAAAAAAAAATCCTTGAATCGTATCGCGACTCATTTTATGAGGCACGTACAGCAGCACATATAAAATTCTTTTACGTTGCTGATGAGTCGTTGTTTCTCGGATTTTTTTGTTGTTGTTGCATCTTAATAAATGTGACAAAGCTACTGCCGCACCATATTGAAACGAATCCTGAGCCGTTAAATTGTTACCTTTGCACAGCCTTACTGGCTTCTGATTGATCTTTTACCGTTTGTTTGAGTAGCGTAACGATCACAGAAAATATGCCAGCGTGCTGTAGCTAACTGCTGTGCCAACCCGGCCTTGTTGGCGGGGGGCCACCTTCCCACCAGAGGGAATGTATTGACATTGAAAATAAGTCCAAACTTGTTCAATACTTGAGGTTGACTTTTTTTTTTTTTTCGTGCGTGTGTGTAAATGTCAAATCATGTACTCTCATAACATTTTGGTTTTTTTTAGGAGAGGGCAGGAAGCCCCCAAAAATATATCTTTTTAACCACCGAAAGGCTACTCTCAGTTGTCTTGTAACAATTTTATGTTGCTGTGTGCAGCACAGTCTAACTTTGAAATCGCTTGACAAATTTGCCCCTCCTAGCTTAGCATCGCCCTAGGCACGCAGCTCTAAGGTGGCGTTTGCATCCGTGGTAATAATTTCATGAGTAATAATGAAGTCATGAATAGCGTAGCACAATGGCTGATTATCATTGGAAAGCTGAGATCATTCTTTTAATTACGCCAAAACCTAATTTGTGAAAAACGAGTTTCCCTGTCCTGTTCTACGTTCATCTTGTGAAAGCTTTTTTAGTCTTTGTAATTTTGTTCCTTCTCGGA
This sequence comes from Idiotropiscis lumnitzeri, assembly GCF_059441095.1. Classification (NCBI taxonomy): domain Eukaryota; kingdom Metazoa; phylum Chordata; class Actinopteri; order Syngnathiformes; family Syngnathidae; genus Idiotropiscis; species Idiotropiscis lumnitzeri. Next base: position 665,744 of record NC_142391.1, read on the forward strand.
AAACTGACGCAACTGACAAATGTGCATTGATGACTTTCTTTCAAGTGGCCTGAACCTTGTCATCCGTAAACGAAAAAACAATTGAGGGCGCAAACAACAAAGTAGATATTTTCCATTTTAGGAGGCTCTACAACTTCATATCGCCGACAGCAAAGAGGAAGAAGCAAACAGCCAGCTCGTGTCGTCAGCATCGGATGTTCAGCTGCAGCAACCAACTGAAGATCACGCCTTTGGTAAATCTTCATTTGCTGCATGTGAATCCAGTGGAACAGCCGTGGCTCGAGTCCATCGTTTATTCTTTGCGCTAAGCTCGCGGCTTCCTCTTTTGCCTTTTTATTCTCACTAGGTGAGTTAATTGCCTCCTTTGAGGAAGTTCTCGTCAAGGACATGAAGATGATGAAGCACCAGCAGATCATCCACCCGGTCCTACAGGAGGGTCAGAATCTATCTTTTTCTTGCTCCGAGAGCTACACAATGCTAACAAAGTTGAATTTTGTTAGCCAAATAGCATAAGTGCGCGAAACATTCTTAAATGACTGTAACCTTACCTAAAAAGAAATGACTGACTGCTTGCTAAATGATTATTTATTCATTTTTTATGTCTGTAGATTCTGTCAGCCAGCAAAGGTTCAACTGAGACAACTGGGCTCTTGTTTGTTGTTTGTTTGCTGTGTTGTTGTTTTTTTTTTGTCTTAACGATTTGGCCACATTCACTTGAACATGTACAACAACGCAGTCATGTTGTGTTGTTCAGTTGGACTGAAGATGAATTTGCTGGACGCCAGTCTGTCCATCGACCTGCAGTACTTGGGCGTCTGTCTGCCCATCCCCCCTCCTGGAGTCACCGTGGAACCCCCGAGCCAGGAGCTGCCACCATTGCACAGTGAGTCACAGAGTTGAAGGTGACGAATGCTTGCGATGTTAGCGAATTGCCGGAGTCCTCAAACTTTCTGACAAACGTTGGTGGAAATCGCCCCTCAGGTGAGTGACTTTAAAACATTTTCTTTGGCAACTGTTGTGGCTTGATTTCACTTCAAGCAACATAAATAAACAAAATCAAAACATGTTAACGGCAAGACTTGGAGACTCGTTCTTTCCTTGATCACAACCACGTAGCGTACCGAGCTTGAGTCACTTTTAGGAACAGGAAAATCGCGGGGAAAAAAGGGCAGAGCTTGGCTGGCGTCTCTCACCGCCTTACCTCCGTGGTGGGGGTGGCCAAACGAGGATTGGTTGCACCAGCAAGACAGACGACATGTTCAATATGAAGTCATGTCATCAATTTTGAACATCTGACGGACCACACTCTAACAATTTCGTCCCGTCCCGTCAACGAAAAGTCATGTACGTCACGTCACTTTTTCATCATCAAAGACCCATGTTTTGCTCGTCATCGTCTCGTTATCGTCGAGGGGAAAAAAAGGGGGCGTTACTGAAATATTTTGGTCAACGTTGACAAAAACAACACCGGTAGGAACCAAGGTCACGTGGTCTCGAGCATCGGCGAAATGAAAAGGTCTTACGACTGTTGGCAAATGTTTCAAACTGTTTTGCAAACTCCTGCCACCGTTAGCGAAACAAAGGATTCGCAAGGATTCTTTGCGACGAGCAAAACGTATTTTTGGACAAGTATAACTCATTGCAAAAATGTTTGGCACATTTTACGATGCCTGACGAAGCCCAAAATCTGAAAATGTTCGCAAGCGTTGGTAACTTTGGCGATTAGCGCAAAGCTGTTTGGACTTTGGTTATCCTGGTCCGCATGCCAACCAGAACGGCTGTCCAGCAGGGAGTGTAATGCCGTTGTTCAACACTCATCTCTTTGTGTTTTTCCAGGCACTTCTGGATCGTTTGTGTCCAGAACCGGTAAGACTACAGATATGACGCAGATTAAAGGTTGGAGAGAAAAATTCAGTCCATCGGAACCCTCAGAAGCTCCTTCACCTTCTAAGGCCAAAGGTGACGACGACATTGTCACGTATTCGACTTGAGCGTGTTTGTCGAGTGTTGCCTTACATGGAGTTGTTCCATTGGCAGCGTCTGTCGGCTTGGAGCAGCCCAAGAAGAACTTGTCGGCGTTCTGCAGCGACATGCTGGATCTCTACCTAGAGAGCGAGGCCAAGCTGATCGACCAACACGTGACCAGCTTCTCTCAGCCGCCTCCGGATTCTCTGCCCGTCTACGAGCTTCCCGCTAGCAGCAGCAGCTATGTGCGCACACTCGGCAGCGTCCTCAAGAAGCAAAGCGCCACCTCGCCCACCTCGAACCTTATCACCGGGTTCGTCCCGCCCTCCAAGCGAGCCAAAGCCTCGCTTAGGCAGATTAAGACTTCCAGGAAAGTTGAAAGGCACCCGAAGAGTTCCAAACCTCCAACTTGTCCCGGTACTGCAGCATCCTTTCCATCAAGTCCGGCTTTGAGAGACACCCTCCAGCCACCGGAACCCCTCCCAGAACCTCCAAAACCAAAGAAAACTCCGCCCACGGTCTTTCCAGTGGCTGGCACTCTTTTACCTTCTCCTGCTCAGTCTCCTCCTCCGGAGAGGAGGAAGAGATTCAAACATAAGACGGCCCCCGTGCAGTCGAACTCTGAAGTGGGTGGCTCCGACCGATCGAGTTCCCCAAAACCGCCACTGACCCGAGGCCTGCTGAGGCAGAAAGACCTGGAGGACGGCGCCGTGTGGGGTGGGCATCCTCGCAACTACATCACGGAGGAGAGGGCCTCCATATCGCTGACTTCGCTTTTCACCTTGAAGGTATCCATGGTTCAACATTTTGAGTTCTGGGGAAACGTTTCCAATGACCCCCCTTCTACAGCCTCGCCAATTAGAAAGAACCACTGCGCGAATAACTTTATTTTCAGCCGAAACATTCATGACCTTAAGACTCATCCCGCTGTCGCTTTGACTGCCTCGACGCAGATGGTGAACGATCTCGAGGTGAATGTTAACTTTCCATCTGTTTGTTCGTGTTGGATCTCCGCAAAACGCGTGAAAATTCAAAAGTAGAGCCGGGCAACGATTACATTTTTTAATCGCAATCAATCGGATGAGGTCTTTATGATTAATCACGATTCATTGCAACGTTATCCACAAATTCCCAACAATTCTGAAGTCGTACTTTCATTTTAAATGCATAACCATAGCATTGAAAGTGACATACCATTTATTTGCCTAACGCTTGTGTATCCCCAATTAACTTTTCGTGGGAAAAAGGGATCTTGGTCATATTTTCTACCGTTCCTAAAAATGATCTCAGGAATACACAGTTGATGGTTAGGTTTCACCTGTTTGCTTCATCTATGAGGTTAATTACTGCCTGCCAGAACTTGCATCCTCTTTGTTTGCATGGGAAAGGGGAAACCTGTGGAAATTCAAATGCAAATGTGCACAACTAACGTTTTAAATTGTGAATAATTCACCGAATGAAATCCAGTCCTGAAAAGTGCAAACTTTTTTTTTTTTTGCAAATCAAGCACAAACGTTTGTTTCTTTGACTCAACGATCACGATTAGTAATGACGCACCGTGTTCGAAAGGCCGCATTGTTTAGCGATGTGTAGTTTTGAGCTCTTTAATGCTATTAATGCAAATGAGTTTTTTTGCTGTCAAACTGTGAGTGGTCTTTAAACGCATCTTGAGTACAATGCAGTCGGCGAGTGCCTTTATTTTGTTTTTCTTTTGCTTCTGTCAATGCATTCATCTCCTCTTACAAAATAAGTAAATTAATAAATGAATCAATCAATCATTACGTGTTCTCTTACAGGAGACCGCCATCTGTACCTTGCCACTTAAATCTCATCCCTCTGGAAACATCCCACTTTCTTGCTCCTTTTCCTTTCATATCATCTTTGATTACTTAATTCACTCTGGCCACGTCATTGAAACCGATTTAATGGTAAAAAACAAATGGCAAAATGCGCTTCGCTTTCCACCCGTTTCTCCTTCATTCATTATGCGCTCTCCCACAATCAGAAGTTGCAGTTATTTTTTTTTTTTTCACTTTCTTCTTCACGAATGTACCCAATGCAAGTCAGTACGCACAGTTGGTAGTGGCGCTGTTGACATGTTCTGTGGCTTTTTTTTTTTTTTTTTGTCGCACGACGATAGATTCGCGGGCCAGACTAAAGTCCACCTCTGGCCTTGCTTAATCAAACCCTTTTTTTTTTTTTTTAAATTTGATCACCTTGAGTCCATGTGATATGTTTTCCTGACACACTCCGTCTGATTCCTGGCAGGGTTTCGTAAGTGACAACCCAACCGCCCCCATCCAGCTGACTCCCAGGCCGGAGCCGGCATGCCTCAACGACTTCTGCCGCCTGGGCTGCGTCTGCTCCAGCTTGGCCCACACGGTTCGGGTCAGCCACTGCGGGCGGCCGCAGTGCATGCTGGGTTGCAGCTGCCTGAAGCAGAAGGTGGTTCTGCTCAAGAACCTGGACGGCTCCGACTCCAGTCCCTCTAGCCATGGCAGCGGTAAAAAGAAGAAGAGAAAGAGGATGAAGATGGCTTACAGTAAGTCAGTGCTTCTCAAATAGTGTGGCGGGACCCCCTGAGAGGGGGGGGGGGGGTTGCAGCTGACCCTGGGCAACATGCTTTTTTACCTGCCTTACTACAGTAAAGTGTAATTGCACATCCACTCCAGTAGTTGGCGGTGGAGCTCTCCTTGGCCATTGTGCGCCCCATGTATGAAGTCTCCGGTGTAGGTTTTGCAACGAAAATGCTATTATTTATAGTTGTGGGGGAGCGCAACGTGAGTGCAGGTGGATCCATGTTGTTCTTTGGCAAAAAAGTGCGGAAAAAAAACAACTGAATTAGCTCACGATAACAGTTGAAAAAATATGGACATGTCCAGAGAAGAGATGGTAAATATATTGGCAGAAGGGTGCTGAGTGTCCAAATGACAGGCAAGGGCTCTAGAGGGAGACCAAAGAGGAGGTTTTTGGATGTCGTTAAAGAGGACATGAAAGTAGTTGGGGTGAGAGCAGAGGATGCAGAGGACGGGGTTAGGGGCGACCCCTGAAGGGAAAAGCCAAAAGGAAAAGAAGAAAAACAATATGCCTTACCTCTCCATGTTTTTCAGGTTGGAAACTGAAATTTTGAATGCTGGAAGCTGGTGTTTTTTTTTAATTTATTTATTTTTTATTTCCAGACAACAATGGACGGACCCCCAGTTTCATGTTCCTCAGTGTTACTTATCTCATGTTTTATCCTTAATAACCTCAAGATATAAATTAAGTCTATCATGATCTCAACCATGGTTGGCTTTGTGTGAAATGCGCTACATAAATTGTATTTTTCTTCTTAAATTTCATGTCATCAGCTGAGGTTGAAAAAGTAACAGGCCTTTTTTTTAGTGAGTAGGGAGTAGAAAACACTCTACAAAAGAATTCCAAAAATGGGTGCTCAATTGTAGAATTAAATGGAAATATATTAGCAAAAAAAAAAAAAAAAAATCTATTCAAGTGAAGACGCTTGGAAAATTGACACTACATAACAAGTGCAGCACATTGTGCTTGGTTAACGCTGATGTTTGTTTCCCAACTTCAGTGCTCAAGGAAGCCGACAGCGTCTCTCAGCCTGCCGAACGCATCCGGGCGCTCTGGAACCGGGACAACGGGGACTCAGACCTGGAGGCGACGCACATCCCAGAAGCTTCCTCACTTTCATCCTGCACTGCCTTGTCAAAGGTGATAATTCATCTGACGTCATTCCGCCTTGAAAAGCGTTGGGAATGTCTTGAGCTCGGAGTTTGTATGAAGTTTGATTTATCTTGTCTTTGTTTTCAAGAAGCAATGCACAGCAATATTAGCCGTAAATGGGTGACACACTTACTCCTGCCCCACATGTTCCAGTTTCTCAGTTTGTCCTGGCATTCATGTTATCAATGGGTGCCAAACAGTCCTACGGGACCCTGTGGGACTCCACTTAAGAGCACAGGCCGGTTACTTGTCTGTTTAAACTGAACCCTGAGCTGGGATCAACATAAATCGGAATTAATGAGTAAAACAATGAATGATAAAAATACAATTCACGTTACGCTTAGAAGGCGAGAATGGACGCCAGCAGCTGTGCCCGAGTGAGAAGATTTGTGGGAAAGTCCGGAACAACGCAGCAGGTAAGTTGTGACTTGATCAAGAATTTCACGCACCAAACCTCCAGTGACTTGACCTCCATCGTCTTCCAGAAACCAAACGGGAAGCCCAAACGTTGCAAGATGAAGAGCGGCAAAACACTCAGAACTTTGCATCCGGGTAAGTTTCTCCGGTTTTAGTGTGTTAACATTTTTAGATGAATTAGAATTGAGGGGAAATCTTACGGTGAGGTTAACAATGCCCAAGGCAGGCAAATTAATTGGGTATGGGACTTATTTAAAGAAGAGGAGACGGACAGAATTGGATGCTTACAAAAGGAACTTGGGACATTAGAAAAAATAAATAAAGGTATAGGGAGACCACCATGATTAGGGAGCAAATCCTTGGGAAAAAAAAAGAACAAAATAAATGAGATCTATTAAAAGGACATACAAAAAAAAATTTGATTTTCACAAGGCAAAGATATTATGAAGGAGGTGGGAAAGCCAGTAAATTATCAGCATATAGACTGAGAAAGCAGCAAGAGAACGCGATTCACAAAATAAAAAACCCGGACTCAAAAGTTCTGCATTATAAATTAAGCAAAATACAAAATTGCTTTGAACCATATTTTCAGAAATTATATGCCCGACCACAAACATGATGGGATGGAATGAGAGGCTTTTGGAAGGAAATTAACTTGCCCAAATTGACCGAGGAGCAGAGAAATAGTTTTGTAGCTAACATTTCGGTGAAAGAAATCAGTTTGGCTATGGCGCACCTGAAACCAAACAAGGCAGCAGGACCGGAGGGGTTCCCAGGACAGGCGATGTCGGTGACACTGATGTTGCAGTCAACATTTAAATGGATTTTGGAAGCAGGCATGGTTCCTCCCTTTTGGAAAGAGGCCGTAATATTGCTGATCCCGCAAGAAGGGTGGGATAAAGAGCAGTGTACCAATTACAGGCCGGTGAGTGTCTTGAATCAAGACAAATTTCCACCCATATATTAGCCAAGAGGGGAGAGAAATTACTACCAGCAATTATTGTCCTCTATCAGACGAGGGAGACAAACCCAAGATAATATTAGGAGGATTCAAAATGGCCGACTTCCTGTTCAATTTAGCGTGTGGCTCCCAGAGACTTCTTGGCTTTGTACAAACCTCATCAAATTTTCAAAAAGTTTGATGAATCTTTTTTTTTTTAAAATATCTGGGGGGGGCAAGAGCGAGCCAGTTTTAAAAATTGCACGACAAACTAATAAAATATTGATGATTTTGCAGGCGTGATTTGGATGCAAAGTTTCATGAGTTTTCATTCAAATTTAGAACCTCAAAATAAGCGACCTTGTAAACCTCCGTGGAGAAAAATATCAAATAAAATGATTTGTTTTAACTTTAACCAGTTGGTGGCGCTACCACTACGATCAAAAATAAGTTGGTAGATGTCTTCAGGGTAAGACTGTCCTCAAATTTAAAAATCTTCAGAAGATAGTATCATCTGATTTATGGTATGTGTGCTTTTGTTGCCACAGAGAATAATCAGATTTTGCGGCACCATAATGGCCTCGCCCTTTGCTGAAAGGTCACAAAATTCGTCAAGGAGAAGGATCAACGTCTTGAGGCTGTTCTGACAAATTTTCAGTCAGATTCGTTAAAAGGGCTCCGTGCAGTACATTAAAAAAAAAAAAAAAAAGATATATATATTTGTTCCCACCAGTTGGCGTTGTGTGTGTGTGTAGAAGAGAATAATAACAAATAGATGTCTTCAGGTCGGGCCGTTTTGTGTAAAGGTGAAGTTTTGGATTTTTTAGAGCAGTTATTAAGCATATCAGAGTCAGAGACTAAGAGCCACTTTTTTTCCGTTACTGCAAAGAGCCACATCATACACATGGGCACACATGAACAGCATCCTCATCCACGCACACAAAGAACCCTGCTCACACAGATTTATTGAATCAGTTATTTTCAACAGTTAACTTTGTGTGTACTTTCTCACACACACAAAGTCTCAGTTCAAGCAAGTCCACTAACAAAGTTAAAATAATTTTAAGAACATTTTTCTCTTATCATATGTTCATTTGGCACAGACCGGGCAAATATTTCCAACTCAGGCTTGTCTTGAATGTTACTAATCTCATCTAATGCCACGCTAAAATACTCCCATGCTTGAATGTCAGAGTGCAACTGCGATTCAACGGCCATATTAACATCCCATAATCTGCGTTCAACACTGTGGCGGGACGATTGGATGTTTGATTCGCTCCGTTTTAATTTGTCGTCTTCTCGAGACGATATTTAAATGGCGTCCCCTTCATTGTATGGTGCGATGTTCCAAGCCAGTTGATACGATGCAAGCCAGTGTTTTGTGAAATGTTTGAAAAACTGCATCTGCTTTTCTGCCTGACATTTCAAAGCAACCAATTTGTGCATGTGAAGTTCAGTCCCTTTTGGAAATTCCTGTTCGATGATGGAGTGAGTTGAAGTGACGCTGAAGATTGGAAGCTTAGAAATATGCGCCTATGCTGCGCGACATGTGAGACAGACCGGCTTGCCATTACGTTCAACAAAACAAGATCAACTCTCCCACTCCGTCAAAAAACATCCTGTGTTCTTCTTCATATTTTCATTTAACTATGCATTTTTCCCTGCCATTTTGAGAGCCAACTTATCGGAACTATTTTACAACACAAACGATGTCGCGCCAGAGATTTTCTTTTCGTGCGTTTTGACGTCACTCAAACAGGCTGACCGCGTGAGGGGGAATGAATGGCAGCGTCAGCCACGCATTTTTGACGCATGTCATGTGAAAGCTCCTGAAACTAGCCAATGAGCCGGATGAGGTTCGGGAGCCGCGGCTTGGCCAGGCCTGATCTAAAAAATGAAATGAAATGACATTTTTGGAAATTAAGCAACATTGAGCTATTTCTGGGCTCCCCAGCGGATTTCTGATGAAGGGAAATCTTGAATTTTTCCTCAGCAGGAAAGCCAGCAGAGCAAACGACGTCCAACCCGCAGTCCCCGAACCTTCTGGAGGAGTCGAGGGCATCCAGGCGTCTGACCATCCTCACCGAGGGGCGTTGGTCGTGCGACGAGGATCGCGATCAGGTGCTGAAGATGCTGTGCGAGGCCATGGCCCAGGACCGACTCAATAAGTCCTTTTGGGCCCTGAAGTACCAGATCAATCCCATCAGTCAGACGGTGGACGACAGCGGCACCATCCACTACAAAGTTCTCATCAGCAAACAAGATGGAGCTCGGCAGGTCGGTGCGAGCCTCAGGTTGACTCAGCGATTCTGAAATAGTGGGGGTGCGACGCTGAGGGGGGCGCGTGGGACCCTTGGGAACATGCTTTAATTTCCGCCTTAGTGCAGCTGAATGATGCATCGTTTTGGGACCGAAAAAGGCGATCTCAGACAACGCGAGTTTGAGCTCGGCCAAACTGTTTGTGCCCCTCGTTCACGCAGTGCTGGTTTTAAAAAAGCGTCGCCCTGTCGCTCGTTGTCCCGGAAGTGATATCTTTCGCCGCTCCTTAAACGCCCCGCGCCAAGCTATCTTGCGCCGCCGCAGAGCGGACTTTATTTGAACTATATGTAAGTCCGCGCACTGCGGAAGCAACAAGCGACGTGCTGGCAAATAAACGACTCTGCAAACAAGTAGCGTTCTAAACGAGGAGCCGAGCAAGGAGGCGCTAAACGCGCTAATCGCTAAAATAAATTGCTTGGATGTACGCTCGACTTTTATCCGAAGTCTGACTCCAACGGCGTTTGGGCGGAGAGCCGGCAGCTACGAACAGAAATGTTGTATTGCAACCATGACGTATCGAAACATCAAATAAAAAGAACACGGAAATGGCTGATGTCATCACGTCGTAGAGGTTCGATGTCAAACGTAGAGTAAATATTTATCATCTCATCAATATTTGCACAACAGAGTTCTCATAATAGCAGTTCTCAACATTTTATTTCTTATCAATTTAGCTTTGTTAAGGGATATTTTATTGACAATCTAACATCAATATACAAAGACAGAAAATAAATGGTAGTGGGGGGCCCGAATCGTTTTCTTCTCGGTAGTTCTTGTAGTTTTAGGGCGGCTTTGTTAGTTTTTATTAGTGTTAATTGTTTTCAAAAATGATTTGATTTATTTACTTTTAAAGAAAATGGAAAGAAAAAAATCATAAAAATTGGTTGCATAATGTACAAAAAGGTTGCTAGATCCCCACCAAATGTTACAGTTTGTGCGCATCTTTAGGCATATCCAAATCTTCCTCTGAAAATAAACTATGTTGTAATAATGAAGGTCTCAATAGTCCTAACATGTAATCTTCAACAGGAACCGATTAATGACATCTATAAAATCCAAAATATAGCGGGTGACCACTCTAATATTTTTGGCATATTAAGTGTGCATGCATGAGCGGTACGCGTGCACATACATTTTCAATCGACAGTTTTTGTACATTTTCTGACATTTCATCTGCATCACTTATAGATGTGAATAGAATTAAAATTATTGTTGCGGCCCCTTGGTCTTGAAATAATGACGTAGACTTTCAACTGGTGTCGAGAATCTTTTATGGCTGAACAATGAGTCCAGCATACTGCACCGTGAAAACATAAATTGTAACAGTAGTTTCCTTAATAATTCACATATCAACTATACGATAACGATAACGATAAATTATCGACCCCCCCCTCCTTTGGCTGCCAGGATGGCCGAGTGGTCTAAGGCGCCGCGTTCAGGACCCAGTCTCCCCAGGAGGCCTGGGTTTGAATCTCGAATTTCCCCATTGTGGGACTAATAAAGGCATTACAAAAAGAAAAAAAAACAATGGAGCAAATTCGACCTATCACTGCAATACTGGTCACAAACTCCCTCCATTGAAGAAATACAACCCGAGGTTTACGCATGCGCTGCTGAGCTAGCGTGACTCAAAACAAACAAAAAAAAAAACAAAAACGGGTGACTAAGGTGGACTTACCGGCGACTTGAGGAAACGCTTGCTTAATCGCTAAGCCGATAACAAGCACCGTAGGTCTAGTACACGAGACCTCCGTCGCATGGGAGGCGGGCGAACGTAGCAGTGAAGCCGCTAATGCGTATCTTTTTGTTTTTCACGGTTTTATAATACATTTTTGACGTGTTGAAAATGGTGAAAAATGAGTCTAAAAAGCTATGTTAAAAAAGAATTTTTTATTCGTAAAAAATGGTGATAGCCCGCCACTAAGTGTCGGTAAATCGAGCCACAAGAAAGTCAATTCTTTGCCAAGTCTCAAGTCCTAAATGTCAGCTACTGAAGTCATATGACTCAGTCCTCCACCTTATTTGTCAAAAAGTCTTCTCGTGCCCCTTCAGGGCGACCAAACCCACCATGTGCGGGAGGTGGAGCCCGTGGAAGCCTGGCAACGTGAGGTCACGGAGGAGGATTTTCTGGAGGACTCGCCTCAGAAACTTGATGAAAGCGACACTGAGGAGGGCTCCGAGGTCCCGCATGAACAGGCGCATACTTGGCGTGAGCACGGAGACGAGAGCGAAAGTGGCATCCAGATGCGTCTACCCTTCCTCAACGGAGTCTCAGCCGCCGGCTTTCTTTCAGCCAGCAAGAAGCAACCGGGAGGCGGGGACCCCATCCAGGTGAGCCCAGCGCCACGTCACCTTGCAAACTACATCCTAAGTGGTCAGTAACTAAGTAATTTTTCTTGGCACAGGTTGATGCGCTTTTACGGACTTGGGGTGTAGATCCACATCAATGTTTTCAAGAAATACTCTGCTTTGTGTGCAGCTCATGCAACAATCTTTACTTGTTTTCAAAATCGACAAAACCGCCCGCCTGCAATTTGATTTGACCTGATCGATCAATGACCCGAAATAGAATCCCGTTCACTCTGGGCTCATTCTATGCCGCCATTGGGTAGATGTGAACTCTGAAGTGAATCTACTTTTAGCCTCGTGAGCCTTTGCGTCGGCATCCGGCGGTTCGGTCAGTAGCGTTCCAAGTTTTTTGAGTGACTGGTAAAAACTCCGAAAGCCATTTTATTTACATAGAATGAAAACGACAAGCTACACTATGTGTGTTATTTTATTTTAACATTTCTTTAATTAAGACGCCCGTCTGTGCGGGTGTTAAAGAACCTTCCAGCCATGCATATTATTCAGCCAATCACAGATGCAAGCAGCAGGCAGGGGTGTTGCTTGAACAAACACGGCAATATCTCTGCGGTTGACCGACGCGCAAAATGTTTGCTAAGTGAGCATATGAGACAAACTGCGGTCATATGAACGTTAGCTGAAGTCAATCGCGTTTGGGTACATAGGGGCGACTGTGCTGAAGCCACACCAGCTTGATGAAGAATGTGCACACACACACGTCGTCCGGTGCTGGCAATTACCATATTTTCACGACCATAACGCGCGCTTTAAAGTCACAAATATTGTCGGCGCTCTGTAGTGTGACACACTAGTGTATAGACTGAGACCCATAGATCTGTACACGTGCTATTCTCTCAAGCACACTGAGTACAGGGCTTTCTGATTCTGACCCCCCTCACGGCATTTCAGAGTGCATGTTAGCACACCTTGCTGGTTAAAGTCTGAAACCAGAGTGCGCAAAATTGACTGTGACAAATAAATTGTGTGAATGCTCCTCCAGGATGGCCGAGTGGTCTAAGGCGCCGCGTTTCGGTCCCAGTCTCCCCAGGAGGCCTGGGTTCGAATCTCGAATTTCCCCATTGTGGGACTAATAAAGGGAATCTTATCTTATCTTATCTTTTGATGATGGTTTGAGGCAATCAGTTAGAACAGACCAGTATGTTCGTGCGGGAGAAAGCTGGGCAAAAGGACAGCTGTCCTCGATGTCGTGGTCTGTCTTCATGTTCATGTTAGTGAAAGAAAGAAACATCACAGCTTTAGACAACAGACAAAAGCTAGCATGCGCGAGCTAGCATGGTGGTCAAATAACAACAGTTATCGAGATGTCGGCTTTTCGAGCCAGATCCAGAGCATGATGACCAAGTGATTGTGTGTCCAGGTGAATGGGAAACTGTATCCTCTGGCCAAGATTCAGTTGGGCGAAATGGGGGCGCTCCACCCTGCCAACCGTCTGGCGGCATATCTTACTGGTCGCGTGCCAGCCACCAGGAAGCAGCGGGTTATTCCAAGCCAACAGATGTCCTTGCCCTGCCACGAGCTGATTTACCCAACCGCCACCTCCACGGCCACCGTTGCCTCCATGGCAACCGCCGCCTCCACAGCCACCGTCGCCTCCATGGCAACCGCCACCTCCACGGCCACCGTTGTCTCCATGGCAACCGCCGCCTCCACGGCCACCGTTGCCTCCATGGCAACCGCCGCCTCCACGGCCACCGTCGCCTCCAAGGCAATTGCTGCTATCACGGCGACCGGTACCTCCACATCAACCGCCGCCTCTGGCGCCCCCATAGCAACCGCCGCCTTCACGTCATGCACTAGTACAGCAACCTGGACCTCAACGGCGACCTCCACCTCTACGTCCGCCACCACTGTCACTTACTACCTCGTCCCACCTCCACCATCAGGTGAGCATCAAACAAAACTTGATCTCGAATAATGTGTTTAATATCTTTCACTAGTTCCCTAATCACTGTATTTTTAAATCGTGTCTTATATAGTTCACGAAGAAGTCCACTCAAAATGTAAAGCGATTCGGGGTAGATCATGAAGTCTCGCATGGGGTTCACTCAATTGGTCCCCATGCCAGGTTAAAATTGCGGAGCTCTGGCGCGATGGCACCAGTGTTTTGGGCTGGGCGATAAACCGAAAATGTACTGTTTCCAAAATTTCTTACAATAACCGACATTTTGCCCATGTCGGCAAATTCTGTTTTTAAAAAAGAAAAAAGAAAAGTCTTTTCTGTCTACAGCTATGTTCATGCCCCTTTAAGAGGGCTACAGCGCGTGTAGTCACGTGACTCCGCCCATCTGAACAAGAAAGAAAACTGACGACGCGGTCGTAGCTGGCGATTCAACCTTATCCTTCTTTTCGCCACGCCCACCACCGGGACAGGACGCAGGGCGCACACACACACACACACACACACGAGCCCAACAAAACACGAACACGTCTGCGGTCATTCGTCTCGGCTCACACACACAGACACACTTTCTTTTGCCGGACCACAGCGACAGTGACACTCGCTAGGCGACTTGGTTGTGATAGCAGCGAGCTGTTACAATTAGAGAAGACATACGTTTGATCGACTTTGGACTTGTGCTACTGTCTTATAGAACTATGTTGTTAAAACGTTTTTATTTTGTTTATTTATGTTGCTTTAAAGCCACAACAGTTGTCAAATAAAAGTTTTGGTTCTCAGCTCATTTTGGAGCAATGAACAGTTTGGAATGCGTGATCCTAAGTAGTCGACCAGAAAGTCTTTGCTATTGGATGGAAACCTAGTATGCCTATTCAGTACTAAACTAAAATACATTTACGAAACCTAGTTTAAAACTTTTTTTTGCATTTCCGTCTACTAAACTAGACGGAAATCTTTTTGAGTTTTCGTCGACTAAAACTAGACGAAAACTATCACGAATAGGAATGACTAAATGCGACGAAAACTAATGAGCATTTTTGCCCAAATGACCAAAATTAAATCTAAAATGCCTGCCAAAAACAACACTGGATGGCACCAATCTTCAACCATGCTCACGATTGGGCCGATCACACCAGCCGAGACGTCACAGCCACTCGAGCCAAAAAACTGTATCTAGAATTAGAATTAGAAATCCCTTTATTGTCATTGTACTCAAGAGTGCAATGAGATTAGAGAGCTCCCCCCTCCAGTGCAATACAACAATAATACAGACAAATATATAAATGAGATGAATAAGAGAGTGCAATGGAAAATAATACTGAAGGGTATATAAAAACACATCACGATGCTGTTCTGCAAGGTAAGGGTGGTCTCGTGTGTGTGTGAGAGTTCAGAATAGAGATGGCTCTCGGAAAGAAACTGTTTCTCAGTCTATTGGTCCTCGATTTGATGCACCTGTAGCGCCTGCCAGAGGGCATCAGGTCGAACAGGTGTGAGTTTGGGTGGGTATCGTCTTTGACGATGTTGAGAGCCCTTCTGAGGCACCGGGCGGTGTAGATGTCCGACAGTGAGGGGAGAGGGCAGTCAATAATCCTTTGCGCTGTTTTGCGCTGGAGCCTCACTCTGTCCGCCTCAGTGCAGCCGCCGTACCAGGTGGAGACACGGTACGTCAACAGGCTCTCGATGGACGAGTGGTAGAAGGCCAGCAGCAGCTTCCTGTCCAGGTTGAATTTCCTGAGGACTCTCAGGAAGTGCAGACGCTGGTGGACCTTCTTTACCACTGCTGTGGTGTTGTGAGTCCAAGAAAGGTCATCGGAGATCTGTACTCCCAGGAACTTGAACGTGTGGACCCTCTCCACACACACGCCGTCGATGCAGAGGGGGGGCGGCACCGTCTTGTTCCTCCTGAAGTCGACGACGATCTCCTTTGTTTTTGCAGTGTTAAGGTGCAGTCTGTTGTCCTCGCACCAAGCCGTCAGTCTCTGGACCTCCTCTCTGTAGGCTGTCTCGTCAGCTTCCGAGATCAGACCGACCACTGTCGTGTCGTCAGCAAACTTGACGATGGTATTGTTGCCGTGGGCCGGGCTGCAGTCGTAGGTGTAGAGGGCGTATAGGAGAGGGCTCAGCACGCATCCTTGAGGGGAACCGGTGCTTAGCGTGCGGGTGGAGGACGTGTAGGGGCCGAGCAACACAGTCTGGGGTCTGTTGGTCAGAAAGTCCTTAATCCAGATGCGTGTGAGGGCAGGGAGGCCGAGAGTGTCCAGTTTGGCGACGAGGATGTCTGGGATGATCGTGTTGAATGCCGAGCTGTAGTCCACAAAGAGCATCCTTGCATAGCTCTGCTGTTGTTCCAGGTGGCCCAGCACAACATGCAAAGCAGTGTCGATGGCATCCTCAGTGGATCTGTTAGCCCGGTATGCAAACTGGTAGGGGTCCAGAGTGGGAGGAAGGCAGTCCCTGATGTGCTGGAGAACCAGCCTCTCGAAGCACTTCATGATGACTGGTGTGAGAGCAAGAGGACGGTAGTCATTCAGGTGGACGGCTGGTGACTTTTTGGGGACAGGAATAATGGTGGAAGTTTTCAAGCAGGAGGGGATGACTGCTTGAGCCAGGGAGCGGTTGAAGATCCTGCAGAAAACATGTGACAGTTGGTGGGCACATGCTCTGAGGACCTTGCCTGGTATTCCGTCGGGTCCAGTAGCTTTCCTGGGGTTAACAGCCAGGAGCGCGCGCCTCACATCGTGTTCCTCTACGGTGAGTGGGGGGGAGTTGGAGCATGAAGTGCATGGGTGTGACGGTTGGGGCGAGTCAAAGCGAGCGAAGAAGCAGTTAAGCTCCTCTGCCAGCGATGCACTCGGGTCTTCCGCCACGGAAGTTGGTGATGCTCCGTAGACCCTGCCACACCTCCCGTGGTCTGTTGCTGGCAAGGTGGGCCTCCAGCCTCCCCTTGTAGATTGCCTTGGCTAGCTTGATGCCTTTGCTCAGGTCAGCACGAGCCACCCCGTACTGGGCTTTGTCGCCTGACCTGAAGGCAGCGTCACGGGCCTTGAGGAGAGCGCGAACCCTGCTGGACATCCAGGGCTTCGCATTTGGGAAGGTCCGTATGGTCCTGTGTAGGGACACAGTTTCCATGCAGAACTTGATGTAGTCCAGTACACAGTGCGTGTAGACATCAAGGTCCTGATGATCTAGCTTGTGCTCTCACCGGGGCGGCGTCACACTTCAGCCAGAAGTCGCAGCAACATCTCCTTAACGTTGTGAAGATGTCGATGCAACTTCTCCCCATGTTGTCCCCAAGTTATGCAAAGGACTATCAGTTTGACACCCAAATTCCCTCTAATACTCGTGTGGGGGTGTGCGTGCGTGAGTTGGTGTGTATAATAATATATCTTAATGTTATGTTATTAACATTTAGGAATCATTTGAAGTTTGATTTTTATGCTGACTACATTGAATTTTGCTGTCCAATTCCCATATTGCAGTCAGTTTTTTTTCCGAGCATGTCATATCGGGCTGCACAATTTATTGATATTGCAATAATGCCCTATGCAGTGTACGTGTCTCAAAGGCATGCAATCATTTTCTGATGGAATTCTATGCTTTTATGTGAATTTGACCAGTGTAATGCAAACTTAAATCACCACCAAATAGTTGGATATGGTTGCGGGGAATTACAATTAATTCCCGCATTTTCACAATCATAAGATGGACTTTAAAGACCCAAACAGACGAGGCGCCCTGTAATGCGGAGCACCTCGTGTATAGTCTGAGCCCCATAGTTCTGTACACGTGCTCTTTGCTTGAGCAACCCGTCTGACTACCTTGGACCATTTCACAGTGCTGGTAAAGTCTGAGACTACAACAAGACACAGAATTGATTCTGACAAATAAATTCTCTCAACAATACTGTCGGTGATGGTTTAAGACAGTCAGTTAGAACAGACCAGTATTTACGTGCGGGAGAAAGCTGGACAAAAGGGAAGCTGCCCACGATGTCGCAGTCTGTCTTATCATTCATGTTAGTGCAAGCAAAAAACATCACAGCTTTGGACAACAGACTCTGCAAAACAAATTAAAAAACTTTACCCAAAGCACGCCACTCACATCTGTCTAACCAGCCATCTGATTGGCCGAGGCTGAAAGACTCCCAGAATGCTTTTCAGTACCTGTTTTGTGTTATTTGTATTTCTTTTTGGGATATGAATGGCATGAGTGATGCGTGTTTGGTGTTCATTGTGTTTCTTAGTTTGATTGTTTGCTTGTATGCTGTTCAGTGATAGTTTTGTTTAAAAC
The DNA here is from genome assembly GCF_059441095.1 of Idiotropiscis lumnitzeri. Lineage (NCBI taxonomy): Eukaryota > Metazoa > Chordata > Actinopteri > Syngnathiformes > Syngnathidae > Idiotropiscis > Idiotropiscis lumnitzeri. The sequence goes on from NC_142391.1 coordinate 683,671, forward strand.
CATGACACTAAGGAGTGTGGTGACTAGTGACATCCCTCCCCTGACATTGATGAGCTCACCCTGTTCATCTCAATGTGTCTAACCAATGGCTGGCTATGTTGTCACAAAAGCTGCATTAACACTTGTCGGACTGCTCATGTCACGTGACTAAATAGTTTAGCCTTTCTGAGCTGTCTTTCTCAAGATGCGAGTTAGCATGTGCAAAGCCAGTACACGTGAGCTAGTATGCGTGGGCTAGCATGCGCCTGATGTCAGGCGGTGCGTCCAGTGTATGTGTTAAAAACAGAAATAGCACACACAACCTAGACTGCGCCTCGATGTACCTGATGGTCGTGAAAATACCTTACCTTGGAGTTGTGCGTCCCAGTGATCTGAGGAGCTGACTTGTCTGGATCTTTAGGGACCAGACAAAGCATAGCAAGAGAGCCATTATGAAAAAAAAAAAATATTGGCCACAGTTCTCCCTCGCCCGGACACGGGTCACCAGGGTCTGCCGCTGTAGTCAGGCCTGGAGGTGGGCTCATTGGAGAGCGCCTGGCGGGCGGGCCTGCGCCCACCTGGCCCGGCCGGGCTTAGCCCGAATTGGCAACGTGGGTGCCCCTTGCGAGGGGCCAAAGGGGTCGGGTGTCCTGTGAGCTGGCGGTGGCAAGAGCCAGGGATCTTTGCTCTCAGGACGTCACCACTCTGTCAGGGAAGGAACCGAGCCGGTGTGCGAGGCAGAGAAGTTCCGACTAGACAAAGTCGGGCTCACCTCCACACACAGCTCTTGTACCGGTCCTCTCCAGAGGGGTTGGACACTCTTCCGCTCTGGAGTTGACCAGGCCCCCCGGCTTGGTGCCTCTATGTTGGGACAAGAGGAGAGCCTCCTTCTGCCTTCGAGTCGGGGGACTGTTGTTCGTGCCTATATGCACCAAACATGAGTCCTTGGAGGGTGGGTGGAAAGCTCCTCTCCCGGGGGAATGCATATTCTGCAAAGTGGGCAATGACAGTGAGACCCGGAACGGCGTGATTGGGAGGAACGGCATACCCGATTGGTTTTCTGTTTCTGGACTTCTGTGCTCATCACGGATTGTCGACAACAAACACCATGTTCAAACATAAAGGTGTCCATAGGTCCTTGGGCCCACAACCATGAATCTAGTTTGAGCTTACCTGATCTCAAGTTGGTAACATCACACACGCCAACCAGTAGGGGATGGCAAACAAAAGAGTTTAAAGCCTTAGCTCAACAATTCAATCGTAAATAGTTGTCAATCGTGCGTTTAAAACAAACCACCAAAAATGTTTCACGGTCTTCAACGGTTCCATTTCCAGGTCCCTGCATCCCGATTCCACGCCTGCCCCACCCGGCAGTGCCCACATCCTCGACGGTCAGGATGATTCTGCGGCAGGTACAAAGTCCAACTGGCGTTCGCTACTACCGCAGACCGGATGGCAAACTGGTCCAGCTGATCCCCGTCAGCCAGCTGAGAGCGGCCAACCCGAGCAATATGGGTGAGTCCTCAAAAGCAAAATGAATCTTCAAACCAAACCCACCGCTGCCACCAACTGCCTAAGCCCAAGAGAATGAAAACACCATGCGAACGCCTCAAACGTTATTTATTTCATATTTGGTAGTCTGCAAGGGCTTTGTAAGTCATTTGTAACAATGTTTGTTGTCAATATTGTACATTATTGAAGCCGGGCCAAAAGCTGTTGGCGTTGACGTTAGAAAAGAAGTTCCAGGTCAACTCGATTATGTTACTCGAACATTAAACCCCGAAAAACGTGTCATAGTCCATTATCTCAACCGCTTCTCCTCACGAGGGTCTTTGGGCAGTAGGCGGGGTCACACCCTCAACTGGCTGCCAGCCAATCGCAGGGCACACAAAGATAAACAATCATATGCGCTCACATCTGGGGCCAATTTAGAGTGTCCCATTTAGTTAGCATGCATGTTTTGGGGATGTGGGAGCAAACCGGAGTACCCGAAGGAAACCCACGCAGTCACAGGAGAGCATGCCAACTCCACACAGGAAGGCCGGAGCCAGAATCAAACCCACAACCTCTGCGCTGTGAGGTCATTGTGATAACCAGTCGACCACCGTGCCGCCCGTGTCATAGTCCAACCAATGAAAACTCCAAATGGAGTCCACTTGTATAGCGCTCTATCTACATCATACGTTGTCGAATGCCTCATCTTCCATAATTTGTAAAACGTATCTGAGCGTCAGGGGAGATGGTTTTCTTAATTCACTTTTTGTAAAAAGTTTCCTGTAAACGCAGCATCATCTTCATGTTGTTGTCTTCAGGTTCCACCGGCGTCCTTGGGGCTCCTTCTCTTGCGGCTCCTGCGAGCAGCATTGCCGGCCCACATCTGCCAAGTGCTGGCTCCAGCCTTTCTGGCTTCAAATCGTTCACGGTGAACCGCTCGTTGCCACTCCTCCCCGATTCCACATCCTTGAGTCAAAACGGCACCACCTACAGAATCATTCCCGCCCCCTCCACAAAGGTGACGGCCCCTGTTTCCGCCAAGGCCACCGCCCCTGACCTCGTCATTTCAGAAGTCCGCAGCGTGCAAGCCCAGATTAAAACCACGACCCTCTTGAATAACCCGACGGATGTAATCAAGCGGACCCCTGGAGGGATTCCTATGGAGTTAAAAGTCTCACCCGCACTGTCCGCGCAGCCTCTTTTAAACAGATCCCCGGAGCCCGCCAGAGACCTGGCGGACCTGGATGTCGTCTATATTGTGGATAACGAGGACGATGTCCGCGACCCCCGGCGCGTCATCCAGGAGGTCAACCTGGTGGAGTCATCCAGCGATGAGACCGATCACTCGTCCGACTTAACGGATGACTTCAGTGACCAAGAGAGAAGCCGCCCTGTGGACACTGTAAGAAACATTGTCGTCAATGTTATGTTTTTTAATTATTTATATATATATATATATATATATATATATAAAGATGAATTTGCCGTCTTACAGCAGCAAAGATTTACCAGTCGATTTACGTTCCTACCCTCACCTTTGGTCACAAGCTGAGGGTCGCGACCAAAAGAACAAGATCTCGGATACAAGCGGCCAAAATGAGTTTCCTCCGAAGCGTGTCCGGGCTCTCCCTTCGAGATAGGGTGAGAAGCTCGGGCATCCGGGCGGGACTCAGTGTCGAGCCGCTGGTCCTCCACGTTGAGAGGAGCCAGATGAGGCGGCTCGGGCATCTGATTAGGACACCTGGTGAGGTGTTGCGGGCATGTCCCACCGGCAGGAGGCCCAGAGGCCGACCCAGGACACGCTGGAGGGACGATGTCTCCCGGCTGGCCTGGGAACGCCTGGGCATCCCTCCGACAGAGCTGGAAGATGTGGCTGGGGAGAGGGAAGTCTGGGCTTCCCTGCTGAAGCTGCTCCCCCCGCGACCCAACCCCCCGGATAAGCGGTGGATAATGGATGGATGAGAATACAAGGGAGTTTTGTGTTCATTTTTCTTTCTAATCGTCCGCAACAAAAAAAATGTCTTGAAAAAAAACTCGATATATTTCCAAAGCCTAGGTTATGGTATAGATGCATGCGTGCGTGAATGAATAATGAGACCAGTGGTAGCACTGGTTTTGTGCAACTGCTGAAAATGATTAGAGTGCATAGAGGCCGATGTTTGAGGAGCCATTGGACAGCAGATTTATCAGTCCAGCCCTACTTCAGTTTACCAGAAACCGAAAGCGGAGAAAATCACTGAAAGTCACTGTTTGTGACGCAAAATATTTTTTCAACGATAAAACATTGTCGTGTATTGTGAGATGCCCAAACCGCTTCGACTTGCGCCTTTTTCTTCTTTCTCTCTCTCATACGATTGTGTCACGTTCTTATGCAGAAACACGTCCACAATGCCTTGGAGAGGATGCGGCGGCACAGGATGTCGCAGATGGTTACCAAGTTAAAGAATGAACTCCAGCTGGAGGCCGTCGTGTCTACCGTTGCCACGTTGCATGAGGTGAGTGTGTGGTGCTTGCGCCGAGCGTATTTGGCGGCAGCACTTGGAGACTATCGTTTGGTCTTGTTGGGGTCAGTGGTGGAAGTAACAATGTCAGGTTCAATCAAATGAGAATTTCTTTTTTTTTTTTTTTTGTACAAAGAGCAAGGAAAGAAGACAATCAACTTAGTTTCTTTTACTTGTAGAGAGATGTTAATCAGCATGAATTTATGACCTTCGCACCACAATATGGAAAGCAAACAAAATACATGAAATGGAAATTTGAAATGAGAAAAAAAAGAGGTCTTCCATGAACAGCTAAAAGTGAAAAAAATATACAAACTATTCCAATTGTTCCGGGTTATTTTGTAGATCAACAATAAACCTGAAGCCACATTTTTGTCATCCACCTGAAATGTGCCAACATCAGGAATCAAAGAACAATATGTCAAGATCAAGATAAAGATGTCCTTTATTTGAGATGTTACGGCAGCAAAGATCGAGATCACACAGAGGCGGCGGCGTCATGTCGCCGTTCATGTACAACATTAGCAGCAGACATTCATAAAAAGCATGCAAAGAAACACAAATCCCCAAGTATATACACACGTCCATCCCACACCGTATACAAGTGGAAGTCAAAACGCTGCAATGATCAAAAATACTGCAGTGATGATGAACGCAGAGCGGCTTTTGTACATGCTCTGTTTTTTTCTCATTTTTCTTGTTTGTGGTTTTGCCCGCTGGTTGGGGACCGCAGCTTGTATCAGTGCTAAAATTCAGCCCCCCAAAAAGACTAGTGATTTAAGGATTTTTTTTTTTTTGTGGTGAGATTTACGCCCCCAAAGGGAGCTCAGCTTGTTGCAATATTGCTCGATGTGTTAGTTTTGTTGTCTAAAGCGGCGAGCGATCGCCACCAAAATGCAAATCTTGTCCACTTCAACCTGTGAATGTAGAAAAGCGTTCTGCACAACACTTTGGATTTATTGACATCAAACGTGAGCTCGTGTGATCACCTCCACAAAATGGATCGATTCTCCGCTGACACAGGCCGAAGCGGACAAGAGCAAGAACGCGCCACGAACCCCGACCGCTTATATTTCGCTCAAGTCGTGTCAACTCTCGAGGCGACGCGGCAAAAAGAAAATGTTGACTAACTTCAATTTGCGGATCAAAAAATATTGAAACTCAGCTTGTGAATGAAAAGATAAAGAAGTCCTTTAATAGTCCCACAATGTGGAAATTTGCAACAAAAAAAATGGGCCATGTTGGGCCTTTCAATAACTTTTTTTTTTGTTTGTTTTTCACACTGCCACTGTCTGTCGACTGAAAATGACATCACAGCGAAATATTAATGGGAAATATCCCGAAATGCTTTTTATGCCTCATTCACATGTCGTCAGTTCTGACTGCATCCATCAAGATCGCCTCCGCTGATTTGTCTTGAAATGAAATTGCTGGTATGTTGAGGATGCAAGAAAGAAAATTGACTTTGAAAACTATTTTGTGGGAAGAGATGTTTTTGGTGTGTGGTTGAATACACAAGTTATCCCATATTTGACTCTTTGTATTGCAAAGGAATTGCTCCACAATGTAAACTAGGTTTGGACCATATGGATGAGAAGACCCTCAGGAGATAAATGCAGGAAGATTGGATGAAGGCTGCAACACCGAGACACCTCAGAAACGATGGACTTTCATGCTGGAACCACAAAAGTCACGCTGGTCGACCTCTGCCATTTGTTATGTGTTTATAGTAGGGCTGTCAAAATGAAAGCGTTAACTCAGGTGATTAGTCCCCAGAAATTTAACTCGGTTAAACATTTTAACTCAACATCGTGTTCAAGTTACCAGTGGGCCTTGCAAACCGACACTGCTGGAGTGTGGCGCTCGAGGGCAGTTTCGAGAAATGTTTGGAAGAAAAATGCCTGCGAAGACGTCTCTATTTAGATCGTATTCAAGAATCCAAGAAAGCAATTCGAACAGTCTTGGAATTAAATATGCTTCATATTGGGTGCTTTTGCATCAATTCCAAGATATTATTCAAGTAAATATCTGGATCAAGCGTCGCAAAAAAATTGTTGAAAAATGTGATGAATCGCAATTAATCATGGATTTTTTTTTGTGATAAGTTATAATAAAAAAAATTAATCACTTGACAGCACTAGTTCGTACTGATGACTGCCATGGTTACATTACCCCCCCCCCCTTGATTCCTTCGAGAAGAAAGCATTGTTTAGCTCGGGATTCCCCAATAAAATGGAGGGCTGGACGGAGTGTGCCTCAGAAGAAAGTTGGAGCTGCATGAGCGCACCTCCGTTCGTTCTCCTCGCGAGTGAAAAGATCAACTCTTGTCTTCCTTTCGTTCATTTTGCCTGTGTTCAGTGAATGCTTAGGTGATGCAACCTGACAGTGGCGTAATTAATTGACAGTAAAAATGCAGTTGAACGTTTGTGTTTGTGGGCATTTCAAGTGTCTTTTTTTTTCCTTTTTCTTAAACTTATATTGATGTCTAAGCGTTGACTCGCTTCCGCTTTTTTAAGTATTTGCATTTCTACTCGCAGGAAGTTCAGCGTTTGAGTACTTTTGCCGCCTGTGTTTGTGTTTCAGGCCGTTCAGGTGATTGAGGAGCTCAGGGGCGACGAGAAGCGTCTGAGGAGGGAGAAGATGGCTCTGACCGGGCAGAGGGAGCGCTTGATGGCCACCCTCCTTCCCTCGCCACGTGAGTTCAACTTTTTGGGTCGTCCTGTCACTTAATCGATGACTGTGGCTCTGTTCGTAATCTGTCTTTTTCAACAATTAATCTTTGTGTAATGTCTGCCAAAGACACAACAAAGGAGTGGCCTTTAAGGTTGAAAGTCTATTAATGTTGCGTACAATATTTTATGAGAGCGAGAGTTTACGGACGTGCATGTCAATCATAGGTGACCTTCGCCGAGACGGCCTGGAAGGTGTCACCGAGACGATGAGATCTGCCAATAAAAGGAACCGGTAAGGAGTCGGGTTGTGGGAAAATGGTCATACAAGCTCACTTTATCAGTGATTAGGTGCTGGCGATTGCCAAGATATCGGATGAGAAATCAAACGACTGGGAAATAATAGCTCGCAGGGACATTTTGTTGAAAAATCCAAATCTGTGCTTCATTGTACTACTACTAAAGATGCACCTACGTCAGGTCCAAAGTTTCCATTATGTCACTTTTTTCTGAATTTTTTTGCTTTCGCCAATATGATGTGAAAATGATTCTTCTCGTTTTTTGTTTCTTAGCCTGAATTAAAGTCAAGAGCTGCTTTTTGGGGAAAAAACAGAAGCCGGTTCCCATTTTTAAGAGCAAGGTAGCTATGCAGAGTCTTGGGAATTATAGAGGAATAAAGTTAAAGAGCCATAGAGTGACGTTATAGGAACAGGCTCGACTGAGGACCGAATTGAGTATTTGTGAGCAACGGTATGGTTTCTAGCGCAGCTGCATTATTTGCCTTGAGGGTGTTGACAGAGGTCAGAAAGAGCTTCATTGTGTTTTTGTCAATCTAGAGAAAGTTCATGACAGGCTACCCAAAGAAGAAAGTCTAGAGTGGCAGTGAAGCACTGTCATGGAAGAAGGGTACAAGACGTGAGAGTTGAAGGACAGAGGTGAGGTGTGTTGTGCGCGCCGCCGGAGGAGTTGAAAGTGAAGGTGGAAATGCATCAGGGATCAACTTCATCTTTGCAATAGTGATGGGTAGGCTGACAGGGGATGTGAGACCATCATGTTCACAGATGGATGACATTGTGATCTGGAGGAGAAACATTTAAAAATGCAAAGGGTTAACGGATAACTTGGCAATGCATTAACCTAATGTGGTCTGCATGTCTAGCGACGGAGCCACGCACGAGTCTCCAGACATGCGTTTGCAAATCGTCCACAGCAGGACAAAGTCATATGTAAGAACACAGCCAATCAAGAGCCCCAGTGTAAACAGATCGCATGCTGATGGATTTATGTACGCAATTAATCATGTGGTTCAATGGACACATTTGCAGATTTTTGTCACATATTTGTGACTTCAGTCTAGGGCTGCACGATATTGGAAAAAACTGAGATTGCGAGGCTGCCATGTACATTGCGATATTGAAAGTAGAAAATTCCCACCAGATGACTCAAATAGCTCGATTTGGGAAGACTTTGCTTTGATTGTTATATAGCTCTGGGATAGCCACTTGAGAGAAATACGTGCGCCACGGCATTTTATACCTTTTGTCGAGCGTGCGGATCATTTTTTTAAACCTATGTTTTGTGACGGCGTTGAGTTGCTAGCACGGTGTCTTTCGCCCCGTGAAAAGTTATTGCATTCGTGATTTGTCGATGCTGTTTGGTAGGGCTGGGCGATATGGCTGAAAACTATATCGGTAGGAATGTATGTCATATCGATGTATATCGAATTAATTTATATATATATATATATATATATATATATTTGAAGAGCTGGGACTGTATGTGAATTTGGGAGGGTTCACCGGAGCGCCTCATCCAAACAGTCACTGGAATCAAAGAGTGTGAACGGACACGGGGATAGAGAACAACGTAGCTTTAATAGAACTCCAATCAATTCAACAGAGCTCAATAACTCACTTTCATTCTGGCGCTTACACGACGACGAAAAGTGTAGCAATCGCGCATCTGCAGCTAACGGACTCGATACGTCTTAGCTATCCAACAATATGCCCGACATAAATTAACGTAAATACAATGACCCATTAGCTGCCCGAAAACATGCCTGTTGTTAAATATGCAAATTAAACCGCAAACCAATACCTTTATAAACAGAGCAGTAATGAGGAATTTACAACAACTATTGAAATTAAAACAGGGAAAAGGGCAGAATTTCGGTTTTATTTTTAAATGTACAACGCACGCCGGCCTCCATTGAGACGGAAAAATTCTGGTGCTACGGGCCATTTCGTCCAGTGCGTGTCCGCGGAGGGTGCTTGTTAGCGGCTACACTGCTACGTACGCCCGCTTCCCTTGCGACGGAGATCTCGTGTACTAGAGCTACAGGCCGTTTGGTCCCGTGCGTGTCCGGGAGAGGGTGCTTGTCATCGGCTTAACTATTAAGCAAGCGTTTCCTCAAGTCGGCCGGTAAGTCCACTTTAGCCACCCGTTTTTTTGGTTTGTTTTGAATCACGCTAGCTCAGCGGCGCATGCGTAATCCTCATGTTGTATTTCCTCAATGGGAGGGAGTTTGTGACGAGTAGGGCAGTGAAAGGTCGAATTTGCTCCGTTGTTTTTTTCTTGGGATCGCTCGATACCATTTTCTAGGATATCACTCACCCACCCATCGCGATACATTTCGATATTGCATTATCGTCACAGCCCTACTGTTTGGACTTCTTATCATAAGGTGTTCCAATAAAGGTGTTTTTTGAGTCGATGGTTTTACATCAGGTCACACTAATGAGTCTGAACTGGTTATAAAGGGGCTCGTAATAGCATTCAAATGGTCGGACAGGTTTGTTGTATGGCCTCGTGTTGCACTGTCGGCAGAGGATTTTCTGCGTGTTGTATATTCCTTTTTATGGCCGAAATAATTCCGTATTTCGGATGTTGACTGTCTTTTGGGGACTAAATCTAGTGCCGCTTCTGCTGCCGTCTCTTCCTCTTGTTTTCAGTGAGAGTGGAGGCGGGGACTGTGAGCCGTTCACTAATTAGCAGGGGGGGGTGAGCAAGACGGTCTGTGTCGTCTCTACAATGTAGAGCATAGTCTAGCATGTTGCTTTTATGAAACAAACCATGTTCTAAAAAAAAAAACATCACACATTCTACCATGTGACTATTGCGCATGCGCACATGGCAATGTTTAAACGGCATAACGTGCAGGCCTACTTCAGTCATGCATTTGTAGAAAGACTGTACACATTTGTGACTGTGGTTACAGATATGGATTCTTTTTTACATATTTGTGGAAATTCACATTCCTAAATGGTTTTGCAACAATAATGGCCCTATAGCCTCGGTCCAGGTGGTTGGAATTGGAAGCCTCCATGAGTACCTGAGCTGTAATGCAAAAAATAAAATAAATATGCCACATGAGATTTTGATGAGAGTGCCTTGGTTGGATACCTGTGGTGGCCTCGTGTCCGCCAGCACCGGTCTTGCGGGATAACGAAAGTTTATTTTTTTTAAATCACTTGTAATATCAGCCATTGATGCACAGTTAACATTCATTTCTCTTTCTGTCTCAATTCAGAACATTTCTTGGTGCAATTCTGAGTCAATTTGCATTCCCCCTGTGAACAGAGAAGTTTAATAATTAAATCCAAACCACTGCCGTGCATACTTTTATTTTGAAGGTGGCGAAAACAAGCGCTTTTGGCGCGTGACCGTAATGCACCGTAAAGCACAGTATTAAAAATAAGAGCGGCGGCTGGCTTGACTTGGTCTTTGCGAATGGAGGCTGGCCTGACTGCAGTTTCTGATTCGGATAAAATGCGCGATGATGGTGACAAAAGAGAGTGTGGCCTGTGATGTCCATCCATCGTTCTAAGGTCTCGAGTGACTTGAGCCCCGGTCTCCTCGTATGAAGCTGGAATTGTTTTCTCAGTGAAATGTTTTCGACTGGGTATTTCGTAGCGTAGCTCTCGAGTGCGCGTCATGGAGCGAAAACCATAATTCTCAACTGTGCTATTCGGGCGCAGATCCTTGAAAATATACACAGAGATGCTGTGCGTGATAGACGTTGCCCTGGCAGAATTAAAAGCGAGTTTTGCTTGCAGTTGAGAACCCACGCTGGTCTGGCCGGGAGGCAAGCTGACAAGGGCGGCTTTTTGGCTCGCGACGAGCGCCGGGTGGTGTTGCTGCAAGTGGCTGTGCATCTTCGTCGTGTTTCCAGTGGAGCTTACTTTTGTGAAACAGCAAAGGCCTTCGCCAATGTAGTTTTAGCCGCACTACTGTAAAATCCGAAATGCAGCCACGTCTTTGACTTGTGTGATGCCGGCGCATCATTTCATTTATTTCTTTTTTTAACTGGCTCCAATTGTCTTCTTCGCCTGGTGACTTCAGCCCGCCTCCCCGCCGCACCTCTGAGGCACGCTCCTTGTGGACCGCCAAGTCATGGCTCGACGAACAATGAAGGAGCGTTTATAGGAATCTTTATATTCAATTAGCATATCGATTCGTGGCGTAGGCGTATCGGTAATCGATCAGAAGGCAAAATATCGTGATGTATCACCACATCGTGATATTGTCACACTCTTTTTTTTTTTAATTAAATAATCGATTGTAAAAATGTTTGAGGTAAAACATGAATAATTAATTTTAATCTGGACTGAGCACTCGTTTTTTTTTAATTGCCCAGATGGAAAAAAATGAACACAATAAATAAAAATAAAAATGTCTAGCAAGAAATAATGTCATTTCCTGTGTGAGCTCATGCTGAAGATGTCCCGACATGCTCAAAATGACTTCAACTCCTGTGCTTGACCCCAAACAGCAACGCCGACGTCATTAGGCTTTCTCCCTCACCTTCACCCGAGCACCATCCCGCGTCCCCACCCTCCCCCGTGCTGACCGCCCCTGCCGTCGCGACAACCACCACCACTGGGCACCGGTCAGCAGCCCCCCCAGGCGGCGACAACACCGAATTAGTTTCCTCCACTCAGAAGCTTCCAAAGGCGCAAGCTCCGCCCGTCCCCGCCACGATCGCGCCGCCCCCACCTTTGCCTAAAGCCGCAGCTGTCAATCAGCCAAAGTTAGCCACGCCCACCGCTTCCCACTCGGCGCCGGTGGCGAAGACTCGACCCAAGACGGTTCCCAACATCCTGTCTCGGTGCAAGAGCCTCGCCCCCTTGCCCGTTGTGAGTGGTAAGTAGCAAAGGCAAGTTAGGACCTGACTAGCCTAAAGGCTTTTTGGAGTTAGAAGCGACTTTCAAAGACACCGCCGCTCGCGTAAAGTGCAAAAAGTGAAGTGGGGCATTTAAGGCACCGACGCACTTGAATGAATAGAACGGGACAAACAATCGCAAGGAGCTGCTGTGGGCCGCTTTCCTCACCCAGACGGCTCCTGAGGTCATTCACTTGGCCACGCCCCTTAAATCAGCCATTTTCGAGCATTTTGAATGATTGCCCAAGTATCGCAGAACATTGTGTTCAATCTACCAAAAAAAAAAAGAGCCCCTCAAAAAAATGTTTCATTATGCCCGTTTCTGTTCATGAGTAATCAGCAATATGGGTTGGATTCACCCCAAGAAACGACCTTGACCCTCTAGCCTTATTCATAAAAATTAATAATTTTCTGTGCATGACGCTGCCGTGGGAGAGGTTTATTTAAACATTAGCTGGCTAATTTACGATTCAAATGCGCTTCCCTTATTATGGTCTTCTTTGTCGCCGCCTTCTTTCTTCTTCTCCCCGAACGTTCCCAATGCAATTAAGTGCGCTAAAGACGCGTTCACTGAAATCAACCTCCGGCCTTTGTTGATTGAACCCTTTCTTCAAAATTTCTCACACGTCGCCCCCAAAATTGGCCGTACGGAAAGCCGGACCGTTTCGCCCCGGGACGGACTGCCGAGCTCTGGTGGGTACTTGAGGCAGAAGAAAAAAAAAGGCCTCGGGCATTTTTGTCACTCAAAGTACCTGAATTTCTCAAACTTGTTTCGGCATTAACTCATTAAGTACCGCCCCTCAAAAATGTGCTAAAGGAGGTCCGTCTGTTACTGTCCTCTCCGATTGCAGGCGACCCCGGTAGCTTTCAGGCCATCCTACCGGCTGAGGTTCTATCGGTGGTCGGGGCCACGTTGCCAGGGCAACCCTTCTTGACTATGACCCCGCTGATAACAGATTACACGCCGCTGCCCCCGACTTCAGCAGCTGCAGGTAAGCTTATTATGCGTTGGCTAGGCCATATCGCCTGAAAATGACATCTTAGACCCTTCAGAAATTGATATTTGTGGCATGATTGAAAATATAGTTCACCCACTTCCACCTAGCCACTTTGTTTTTTTCCAGCTTTTTTAAAACATTTTAATAGTTGCTCACGTCCTTTGAAAGATCGCTCACGAAAGCAACCAAATCGCTAAGTTGGCAACAGTGAGTCGTCGAACTTGAACTTGGCTAAATATTTGCAGCCCATTTTGTATGAAGTGATAGTTGAATGAGATATATACATATATACATATTTTTTTTTTGCATCTATATGTATATATATATATGCATGCAATGAATTTTTTTTTGATGGTCACACAAAAGGAATTGTAATCAGTGAGTGGAAGTGCAACTATCAATGGATTGATTCACAACTTGCTATGAGTGCTTTAATAGGTGAAAAAGCGCAGTACAAGTCAAAGACCATGTCCCATACGGACACACACAAGCTGAAGTCCACATCTTTCGTCCCCAGTTGATATCCCGAACAGCTTGTTCACGGTGGCTCCTGCCAGGACGCTGCCACCTGAGTCGCCGCCCCCCTTGTCGTCCATTCTCAAGGCGTCGCCGGTCAGCCTGATGGCATCGCCATCGCCGTTGCCCTTGGAACACCAACCCGCCCCAGTGGATGAGGTTTCGGGACTGAACAGCCACGCCTTGGCCCCGCCCCCGCTGCTGCACATGAAAACGGGCGGGGCGCAGGTCGAGCACCCACCTCCCGCCCAGGTGCCAGCACCGCCGGCGGAGGGCGTGTCATGGAGGCCCATGCCCAGGTTGGTTCCGCTGGGCCTGCGGGGGATGCCGCCCACGTGAGGACACTGCACTCAGAGACTTATGCGGTTGCCCTGGAACTTGTTGTGTTTGTCTCTCAATTGTTTTTTATTTTTCTACATTGTAATTGCATAACAGACGTCTGCAACACTAATTTAAATAAAGTTTGACCACATCTGTTTTAACCTTGAACGTCTACGCTCGCTTCATTAGCTTGTGTCTTTTCATTCATCTGTTTGTTCTCATCAGCGTGTCAGTTGAGCTGGACTCAATCCCAGTTGACCTTGTGGTAAAGAGGCAACAGATGGACTGGTCGCCAGTGACTGTGCATCTGGACAATGGAGTGGTTGCCAGTCAAAAGAAGTCGGGGTATATTGGACTGGTCGCTAACCAGTGTCAGGACATACATACACAATGGACAAGTATGTGTGGACAGTGGATTGATCCCCAGCCATTGGCAGGGCGCGCAAACTAAATAGACTGGTCGCCATTCCACATCAGGGTACATACAATGTCAACGTATGTTTAGACTAATGGGGTGGTACCCAACAATTGTCTAGCTTTGTAAGGGACTGGTCGCCAATGACTCAGGACATGTTGACAATTGACTGGTCTCCTGTCAATGTCAGGTCATGCCTCGACCACGGACTGGCCGCCGATCAATATCGACAAACAATGGGTTAAAGATGGGAGAAGTATTAGGTATTTATTTTTAGTCTCTTGAAGTTTAGCTAATTTATTTTAGTGTTCAAACGAGACAACGAGGTAATATTTTCTGTAAGGAAAAAAAGAGCAACTTCCTTCAGGTAGTTTTACTTTGCAAGTGAAGACCGGAAACACTTGTGCCGCGTGCTGACGTGACTCACCTCTGCGTCCGTGCAAATGTGTGGCTGCGTTTCCTTTCTTCTCCGCGGCGCCACGCTGCGATGCGGAACCGCAGCTGTCGAACGGACCGGTCCAGAGCTGCGAGGAGGAAATTTGGGGAAGGCTTTGGTTCGGCTCGGCTGAGCAAGGTCGGACTCGCAGACGTTATGCCGCAGGGAGCTAGCCGCTAGCAACAAAGCTATGAGCGGCGACGGCGGAGGCGGAGGCGCCATCAGCCGCCGCATCAAGAATCTGCTCAGATCGCCGTCAATCAAACTTCGGGGGCGGGGCCGAGCTAGACGTCATCAGCTAAGCGACAAGGTGCCGAAAAGCGACAACTTTGTTCTTTCAAATTTTCAGCCTGAATTTCAGCGTTTAGCGCCTTGAGCGCATCTTGCTATGTGTGCGTTTTCAACACGTGATACATTTACGGCTTATGTTACCATACCACGGTGCCTTGACTTTGGCGTTGAAATTATTCCCTGACTGAGCCACTGTATTTCACTTCTGTTGTCTGCATGCCGGCAAACGTAAAGATTTGTTAGCGGGCCACCGGCTTGTCTGAGACATGACACGTGATCATCATTTTATTGGGTCTCATACTGGCCTTTGATGCCCATGGTCACATTGTCACATGACTTGTGGCAATGTGACTCAGATGGCCCTGTGCTCTGTCGTTTCGCTAAAGTGACTTGTAAATTGAAAAGTCAACAACAATTTCACACGTGACTTAAAAAGTGACTTTTGAATTTTGACGTATGCCACTTGTAATAATTCGGAATGTTAAACAGCCCATTTGACTCCTGGTAATGTTACTTGTGGTCATTTGGCACGTGGTCACTCAGTATCCGTTATTTGGCTTATGCATATTAACTGCTATTTTTTTTTATTGCCCAACTGGTGCACATTACTTTCAATGAAAAATATGAAATTGTCATTTGGCACATGGTCTTTTAAAATGGACAGCAGCCATCTTGTTTTGCGTGTATTTCCAAGCAAATGCTAAACGTACCCTAACTAATGTGACCTGTTTTGCAAGTGTCGACAAACATTTGCGCGTTCGCGCATGTCAAAGCGCCTGCAGAGGGTTGTGCTGCATGAGCGGCACTAACTTGTCTGTCAAGTCTTGTTCTTCAAGTTTTTTAAAAGCTGAAGCTGAGGGTCCTGTGACTCGCTAACAGATGCTAAAGTGCTACCCCATTTCCTTCCCCGCAGGCGACCTTGGAAAAGGTTCTGGGCATCACGTCGCCTGGCAACCGTGCGCTATCATGTGATCCAAGGAGTGGCCTCTTGGCATACCCCGCCGGGTGAGGGACTCAAATTGGCATCAGAGTTGAAGCAGGAAGTAGCACCCGTGCATGATTGCGATGTTGCTTGTGTCTACAAGCAAGTTTATTTATTTGTCCACCGCAGTCACAGACTGGACTGAAACATTTAATGTCTACCAGGAAGTTTGGCGTGGATGGGTCATAGTTTTTCACAGATCAATGCTTCGAGGCCTAGGTCAAAGGTCAAGATCACAGCGATGTCAAATATGTGGAACACAAGGAATTTTTTTTTTCCCTGCAAATTGTATTCAATTTTCTCCTAGCTTTGTAGACATGCGGACGAGAGCGATAGCCGCTTTGTTGATTCCTTTTTTGGGATGCGATTGACCTTGTCTTCAAAATGCGGGTCAGCTAACAAGCTGAAAAATGTATTCGCAGCAAATCACATCAAGTCAAACATCAACTTATCGGCCTTTGTGAAGGTTTTGCAGGCTAAAGCGATTGCAAAGTTGTATGTCGTAATGTCTATGCCTCACGTCAATGCGCAAATGTCAGCTCGCCAGTCAGCCAATTAAAGTTGACGTTGCGACTTGATGCGATCTACGCCAACGAACAAAAGTGAATTTTGAAGAAGAAGAGGTGGAGGGGGCAGTAAGGCACAGGCTAGGTGAGCAGCGACAGTCAGCGTGGTGAAGATGATGTCATATTGTGATAATACTCACGTCTTAACTAACCCAGGTGATTCTTAGCACATTAATTTGTTATTGTGATTTCCATATTATTAACATCATTACCATAACCGTGTGCATGTTTGCGCATGCAGGTGTGTTGTGGTCCTGCTGCATCCTCGCAAGAACAAACAACGTCACATCTTCAATGCGTCAAGGTAAACGCATCATCATTGGCCATGTTTGGTGCCGTTGCCATGGTGACACGCTTGCACGTGTGTGTGTGTGTGCGCGCATGTGTTTGCAGGAAGACCATCACCACGGTGGCCTTCTCACCTGATGGCAAGCATGTGGTCACTGGCGAGGTGAGTCCTGACTTGTGTGATGCTGATCATTTGACACGTAACCGTATTTTCCGGACAACACGTTGCGCCGGAGTTGAAGTTGAAGCGGCCCAAAAATGTATAATGAGGTAGAAAAAAACAAAACAAAAACATACATACGTCACACTGAAGTGTGATGCGACGTTGACACCGAATCCATTTTGAGCGTTTCGCTTGGGTTAATATGCTGGTGCTTCACCGCGCAGCCGCTCCTTTGCGCTCACGGGGAGTTTGCTTCGCTTTGTGACCACCACAACGTTTCCGGGAGCTCGCAAAGGAAAAAAATCTTTTCAAATCGCATTCAACCGTCATGTCAACCAGTGTTGGTTTTGGGCAGCCATTTTAGATTTTGTCTTTGTCTTTTGGACGAAAATGCTTATTAGTTTCCGTCACATTTACTCATTGCTATGCGTGATCGTTTTAGTCGACAGAAACTACCAAAAAAAAAAAAACGGTGTTTGTAAATTTATTACCCCAAAACTCCAAAAAGTTTTAGTTCAAACTAGGCAGAGAAGGTTTCCACCCAATAGCAAAGATAACGTAACAGCGGAATCGATGCTCATTGCTCCAAAATAAGCCGAGAACCAAAACGTTTTATTTGGCAACTCTTGTGCCTTTATTTCACTTTAAGCAACATCAATTTTAACAACATTGACTTGTGGTCGACTTGTTCTTTAAGACAGAAGCACAAGTCCAAACTCGATCAAACGTATGTCTTCTCTAATTGTCGCCGAGCGAGTGTCACTGTCGCCGCGGTCCGGCAAACGAAAAAGGAAGGGATGCCAGAAAATTTTGAACGTCTGACGGACCACGAGCTAACAATTTCGTCCCGTCTCATCAACGGAAATTCATGCGCGTCATGTCATGTTTTCGTCATCAACGAGCCGCGTTTAGCTCATCGTCTCGTTATTGTCATCAATAAAAGGCGACGTTCACCAAATATTTTTGGATTCGGTGTGAGCCTACCATCACTTGAATTTTTTGCGGGTAATTTATTTGCCGAAATACCAGCTCAAAAGTGGACTTTTCATCTTTGAAGGCAAGTTAGAACATTGATAAAAGAATAAAGACGATATGCTCACTCACTGAAGGTTATTTAGCGACACCATTTTTGGCTCACCTCTGTTGGTGCTCTGATAGCGAGCGAGGTCGTTGCGTCGCATGAAGCGGAAGCCGCAAGAAAGTCCTTTACATTCATCGCCTTGGCAACCACGTGAACATCACAATCAGAAATCCCTTTATTGTCATCGTACTCAAGTGTGCAACGCGATTAGAGCGCTCCCCTCTCCGATGCAACGTGGAGACGTCCCGTCACTGTGCCGTTGACAAACTCGTCCCTCCAGCTGTGGCCATCCACTTTTCCGTGCTTGTTCTTTTTGTTTAGTTTTTTTTTTCCATGGTCCCCAACCTGTTTCTCATTCACTCCAAACTTTCTGCTGCAACAACAAAAACAAGTTGTTTGTGTTCACTTGTTCTCAGTTGTCTTTGTGACGAGTAGGTGATATCGGTGCATAAGTCTGGAGTGCCCTTTTTGAAATAACTTTTTTTTTTTCTTCCTCGTGAAAGTCACTCCAGTGTCGAATGCCCTTTCTTGTGTGCAACGCGATTAGAGCGCTCCCCGCTCCAGTGCGATACAACGATAATTGAATTCTATATATAAAATCGATTAATTAAAGATGAAATAATTCAATGGAAAATAAATACGAAATTGGGAAAATAAAAAGGCATTATGCGGCTGTTCTGCAGCCAACCGATGAACAAAAAGTGACATTTGGGTCATTTGACGCGCAGGTATTGACCCGAGGACAGTTTGCGACTTGTGGCGATGCGACTTGACGTGCGTTCGTTTGACATGTGACTCGACTTCTTTGAAGGCTGGTCGTTTTCCACGCATTCCGTTGACACGCGCTCATTTGCATATGCGGTCTTCAGAGCGGCCACATGCCGGCCGTGCGCGTGTGGGACGTCCTGAGCGGCCTGCAGGTGGCGTCACTCCTGGAGCACAAATACGGCATCGCCTGCGTGGCCTTCTCCCCCAACATGAAGTACATCGTCAGCGTTGGCTACCAGCACGACATGATGGTGCACGTATGGAACTGGAAAGTAAGGCACTCGTAATCCCGGGATTATTCCTACCTTATACTGTTCCTTTGTAAGTAAGCACCAAACCAGCACGTCGCAACAGAAAGACGGTTTCAAAGGTCCTTGTCCTGAAGATGCCTTTTTAAGTTCCGACTCCCTCTTTAAAGTTTTACTCCGCATAACGTGTCCTGGTCACCCAAGAAGGATCTCGTCCCAAAATGAGGGTCCTTGACCTGAGAAAAGCTTCTTCCGCTGAGTGGGGGCAAGACCAGGGGTGGGCCACAACGGGTTTGACAATTTGACAGAGTGGCCAACCGGGAGCTGACGGACGTCGGAGTGTTTTGGTCACCTCGCCTGATTGGAGAAAAAAAACAAAAACATTTATTCCCTACAGCAAAAACTTATGCCTTCATTTGAAAATGTTAAGTTAGCTGCCAACTTGTGAGCAGCCGCTTCCCGTTCTTTTGTGGACAGCTTGCTGCCTGCCATCGTTTTGTGGCAAAGTGACGGCTAGCATTGTACTTTTTAAAAAGCCCCCACCGTTTCTTGGCGTATCAGGCAAACAGTAAATGTTAGTTGTTCATTCCTTATTGAACTCTCGACATTCTCCACTTACGCCTCTTTACGAAAGGGCTGCTGGGTCAAAAAGGCAAGTGGAAACGTTGAGTAAGAGGCTCCATCCCAGCAAAGCCAATCAACCTAGTGTGCGCCTCCTAGTGGCGACACATCAGAATGACAGGGAAAACAAAACAACTTAAAATGAACACGGTTCATTCGTTCTATATATTTTATTTTTTAAGTTCGGGAGGCCTGATTAAAACGTTTAATGGGCCGCAAGTGGCCCCCGGGCTGTAGTTTGCCCATGCCTGGTGTAGAGACCCTTTTGCCTATCAAACCGGTCACTATGGTTGCTACTCGCCTGGGTTGTTTCGACGCGTGTCCGTTCCGCCTTTTCCAAAATAAAATCGTCCAATTGTCCGTCAAGTCAGCTCACACCATTCTTCCCACCTTGTCACGGTCGCGGTCTAAAACATTTTTGCCTCCCCAATAGTAACCACCTGGGTCTTGTTAGCCCATTGATTAAATAGCCCTGTGGCCAATTGACACCACACTGCACCCAAGTGGTGGGAGGTTTAAAGCAAACATACATTAACGTAGAAAATGGCTCTTACACCTGGTCTTTACCCAAGGGAAGGTTCCGATAGAGGGTCCCCGTCCGGGCCGAAGGTTGCAGTCACAGGAGAAGATTCTTGTCCCTGTAGAAAGTTTTAATCCCGAGAGAAGGGTACTTGTTTCCTGTCGCAAGAGAAGATTGTGTTCCTCATACCAAGAAAAGGTTCTAGTTCTCCTCCAAGGTACGAGTCCCCAGAGAAAGTTCTTGCCCCACATTGACTTTTTGTGTGCGCGCAGAAGGGTGTGGTGGTGGCGGCCAACAAGGTGTCGAGTAAGGTGACGGCTGTGTCCTTCTCGCACGACTCGTCCTACTTTGTGACGGCGGGGAATCGACACGTCAAATTCTGGTACCTGGACCACAGCAGGACCTCCAAGGTGACGCTTATCTTTGTTGTCATGCGACCCACCCGAGTTCAACAATGTGGCCTTTGTCTCGTCCCGCGCTCGAGTGCAGGTGAGCGCCGCCGTGCCGCTGCTGGGGCGTTCGGGTCTGCTGGGGGAACTGAAGAACAACTTCTTCTGCGACGTGGCGTGCGGGCAAGGACAGCAGGCGATCTCCACCTTCTGCATCAGCACGTCGGGCCTCCTGGTGCAGCTGGACCAGCGGCGCATGCTCCACAAGTGGGTCGAGCTACGTGTAAGTCCGCACGCGTGTTGACTGTATCTGCCAATGTGCTGACGTGCTAATCGCTAAGGCTCTCGGCTTCTTCTTCTTCTTCTGCTCGCTGGCTAGAGCAGGGGTGCTCATTACGTCTGGGTAGATCGCGTGACATTAAAAAAATAGACGTCAGTGATTGATACAAGGCAGCCAGTCAGATGACACCTGATTTTTTTTTTTTTTTCTTTTTTGGCGACACACGGGTCACCACGCATGCGCAAACAACGGTGCAAAGTGCAGCACAACTAACAAGCTAGCGAGTTGGTTCCCTCCAATTTGAAGCCCTCGTTTTATTCTCTTGAACTCGAGGGGGGTATCAGCATGAGTGGGGGTGCTCGACCGTGTAAGAAGACAAAAATGTATCACTTGAATACGGAGCGGGAGGAGGAGTTGTTTTTCACAATGACGTTTGCCTCGTTTGCCAGTCGACCATCGCAAATACCAAAGAAGGGAAATGTGGAGCGGCATTTTCCGACTGTAGCGACTTTCCGCCGAAAAGCCGGCTGAGGAAGAGAAAGGTGAAGGAATTAAAAAGCCAGTTGTCAGCACAGCAGTCATTTTTCAGACAACTTCCTTGAAAAGCGAAAGGATTGGCTACATCTACATAGAGTGTACAAAAAATCCTCAATATATTTCGAAATGAATTTGCATTTTTATAGTAGGCAGATCATTTTGACTTGGTCATTTCATAAGTAGCTCGCATGCTGAAAAAGTGTGAGCACCCCTCGGCTAGAGGGTTGACTCCGCCCCTGTAAGTCAGACGACCAATTGCGAACATTCAATGTTTTTTTTGTTCATTTGTTCCAAATCGTTTTCACCGGTGTGATCGTGTTTGCCTTTTTTATTTTTTGCATGCTTTTACTTGTCATGTTGTCATTCATTTCATCACAGCTCACTTTGTTCGGGTTTTCATTCTCGTTCTTCCATTCTTCATGATTTCTCTCCTTTTCATGTTTTCACTCATCATGTTTTCACCCGACAATTTCATTCATTCATGTTTTCAGGCGTCACGTTTGTTTTTTGTGTTCTCATTCGGCATTTTTTTTTCAGCTTTTTCATTCATTTTTTCAGTTGTTTGCGTTCATCCAAGTTTTCACCTTTTCCATTTTTCAATCGTTGTTTTACCTTATCATGTTTTTTTTTTTTTTTTCTGTCCCCTTCGTGTCTTGGTGAGGGCAGAGTCCTCGACCGCTCCTGTCATCGGTCACCCCAGCACACCTGAGCCCCTGATTGGCTGAGTTGCCTCCCCGTCGATGGCGCGCCACGTGACGTCACGTGTTGCTTGTGTGTGCGCAGGCGTCTCGGGCCACATGTTTGTGCGTGACGGACGAGCTGATCTTCTGCGGCTGCTCGGACGGCGCCGTGCGAGCCTTCAGCCCGCACACGCTGCACTTCCTCTGCACGCTGCCGCGTCCGCACTTCCTGGGCGCCGACATCGCCGCCATGACGGATGTCAGGCAAGGACAAACGCAACAATACCATTTGTCTGTCAAACGAGACGAAAGCTCGCCACTGAAACCTCTTTTCTCCTTTCTGTAGATTTTGTCGTTCATTGGGCTTCCAGAACTGATTATATAGATACGATATATGCAAATTCCAACTACGATGTTTTTTTTTTTAATTGCAACTAAACCCACAAACGATGATCCCTAAAGACGTCATTTTATTTCCGGGCTATCGGAAATTATATTGTGAGTCTTTTACTGACTCAGGTGCGACGATAGGTTGTGACTTCGCAGCAAAAAAAATTTCATGGACTGCGCTTAATGTGCCCGATTTTGGCCACGGTCATTTGGAACTTGTTTGAACCGCGAGGATTAACTCCTAACTTTGTCCTTAGTCGTCTGTTCCGCATTCGTGCCGACGCCCGTTACCCGGACACGGTGGCGTTGACCTACGATCCGAGCAGCGGTTGGCTGTCGTGCGTGTACAGCGATCACAGCGTGTACGTGTGGGATGTGGGCGACCTTCGAGAGCCGCGGCAGGTGGGCAAGCTCTACTCGGCTCTCTACCACGCCTCCTGCGTGTGGAGTCTAGAGGTTGGTGTCGGCATGGGGATCTCGGGATTCACTGGGAGAAAGGGGCTGTGCTGTTGGATGATGAGATGGAATATCCTCACATCTCATCCGTAGGTGTTTCCCGCGGACGGGGGAGACACAGGCAAGATGGCACTCCCAGAGGGATGCTTCCTGTCCTGCTCGTCGGATAATACCATCCGTGTGTGGAGCGTGGAGGCTCGGCGCTTCCCCAACAACATCCTCAGCCACGTATGCACACGTGCGCGCGCACACACACAGATATCCATTTGATGTTTGAAATGGAAGCTGGCTTTTGGGGGCCTCCACTCCCCCTTTTCTGTGGTGTTCCTCAGGGGTCATCTTAGGGCCTCATCCTTTTTTTCTTTCGGCGATAGAGGAGATAATTCCAATGCATTTTTGCTTGACTGCAATTGGCTGAAGACTAAAAACGAAAGGTGATTGAGATTTGCGTTGACCCAAATTGCATCTTCATTATGTTTCTTAAAAAGTTCAAGACGTCAAAACACATTTGTTTGGACTGGCATCACAATAATACTGCATTGTTTTGACTTTTTTTTTTTTTTTGTCCCTGACAAAGATATAAACAGTAGAGAAAATTGTTGGACTTTGTATTTTAATCATGCGCAGCATTATTCTAAGGAGTTTGCAAGCTCTCGGCGACGCCATCGCTGACACGATGGCAAGGAGAGGCGAAGTCACCGTTGCACTTTGAACCGCTTATTGAAAACTATTTCAACACACAAATGCAAAATGACAAGGAGCTGTTTTCGGCCACGTAGTCACTCGCACACGCATCAACCATGAGGACAGAAACAGCATGAAATCTTTGCTGAAAATTCACATTTTAAACCCTCATGCAAATAGCTTTGATCTTCAACCCCCCCCAGGATCTCCACAAGATCATTTACGTGGAGGACAACCCGTCCAGCCTCCTGGACGCGGACAGCGTCTCGCTCGCCGCCATCAACGAGAAGGCGGGGCAAAGCATTCCGGAGGCGCCGCCTGGCGACCAGAGCCGCGCAGGCATTCGGTCGCTGACAGTCAGTCCCGACGGGCGCCACCTGGCCTCGGGGGACCGCGCGGGTGTCCTCAGGTTGGTGGCCACACCCACTCGGGGAACAGGAAGTTGGCAGCATGTCAATCACGTCACGATGCACGTGTGCGTCTGTTTCAGGGTGCATGATGTGTGCACCATGGAGGAGATTGTCAACGTTCAAGCTCATGACAGCGAAATCCTTTCCCTTGACTACTCCCGAAGCGACACAGGTGAGACGTCATGGACGGCATCGCAAGCGAGGTTTTCCTTGCCTCAAATTGAGGGACGGGCGGTACCATTCTGATCACTTGCCCCTCCCCCAACCAGGCCTCTCAATTATTTTCTCTTACTGGCTAAAACTGACATTTTTTTGTTTCCGTGTTTTTTTCTTTTTTTTTTTTCTTTTGCACGGTTCACTTTTTGCTGTCCCCAGCAGAATGAACAACTCGGGTTATTCACAAATATGTTGTTGAAAATTTGTCAAAAACTACATTTGCATGCGGTCAATAAACCTCTTTTTTTTAAAGATTTTTTTAGAACAAACACATATATATATATATATATATATATATACCATCTTATAATTGTCCATCAAAAAGTCAATAAACCTTCTAAAGAACAAATATTGGCCGTATTTTGATTTTTAAAACCCATGTAAACGCACGCAATAACCCGAAAAAATTCCAATTATCATGCCTGGGTTACTTTGTTACGCTCTGCGTGTTCTCAGCCGCAAGGAATCTTGGTTTTTGTCGTACAAGAAATGCTTGAATGCGTGGCGTTTGGCACGCAACCCACCAGAAATACTCAAGCAGTGACAACGAAAGCATGACGAACGCTCGAGTAAGTATGCCTGCGCACTTCGCGAGCAGACGTCTTCATCAATTTAGTCAACAACTTAAATGTAGTCGCTTTTTGACGGAGGCCGGAAGAACGAGCCGAGGCGGCATAAATTTGCGTCATGGCGTCGTCCGTGAGTCGCCGTTTCAATCGGGTTTTTCTTCATGTCCGATCAAGCCACGTAAACGGATGATCGTTTGAATTTTGACCTTGACCCGAATATTGACGGCACGTAAACGGAGTCAAGTCACAATCCTTCTTCGCTCGTTCGCTCTGACAGCTGTTTTGGACTTATTCGGGGGTTTGGAATCCCAAACTGATGTCACTATCACGTCACATTTTTGAACTATGGGATCCCGGTTTTCTTAAAAAATATGTACTGTACTGTCATTAGATGTGATTGTTTTACACATACAGTGGAACGAGGCGTGGCGGGTTGCCACATAGCGGTAGAAGAGTCAAAATGTAATCAGACGGCAAGTCTTCAGACAGCAAATTTTGCTCTGGAGAGAAAAAAAATGTGCATGTGTGGGGGTGTGTGTGTGTGCGTGTGTGTGCCAGGTGTGCAGTTGCTGGCCACAGCCAGTCGCGATCGTCTCATACACGTGCTGGACGCGGCGTGCGACTACCGTTTGGTGCAGACTCTGGACGAGCACTCGTCCTCCATCACCGCCATCCGGTTCGCAGGTCAGTGAACTTTGAACCCTCCTCCTGACAAGTCCCGACTCACCCGCATGAGCCGTGACATCAGCACCTCTTTCCCTTCCACCAGCCAATGAGGGCAAAGTGCGACTAATCAGCTGCGGTGCCGACAAAAGCGTCTACTTCCGCACGGGCCAGCAGGTGACGTCACGCCGTCTGAACGCTGCGCTGATGACTTCACTTCCTCATGGTGCCCTGACCTCGTTTCCTCCTGGTCTTTGTCTCAGATGGACGGCGGTGTGGCGTTCACGCGAACACATCACGTGGTGAGGAAGAGCACGCTGTACGACATGGACGTGGAGCCCACCAGGAAGTACGCCGCCATTGGCTGCCAGGACCGCAGCATCAGGTGACTCCGCCTCTCCAGCCTGGTACTTGATGATGATGATGACGACGACGGTGATGCTCGTGCAGGATCTTCGACATCAACAACGGCAAGCAGAAGAAAATCTACAAAGGATCTCAGGGAGAAGATGGAACACTCATCAAGGTGGGAAGGGAAAGACGCTGGTTGCCGTGGCGACAGGAGCTCAGCATCATTTCAATCTTTCTATGACACCATATGGAAAGCGCTTCGTTACAGCTCCAGCTAAACAAAGTTGCGTGGGACGGTCTTCATTGTCTTCATCTCTTTGACGCTCAGGTGCAGATTGACCCGTCCGGTCTCTACATTGCCACTTCCTGTTCGGACAAGAGCATCAACATCTTTGATTTCTACTCGGGCGAGTGTGTGGCCGCCATGTATGGTCACTCAGGTTAGGCGTGGCGTGCGTGTGCGTGTGCGTGTGCGTGTGTCTACGTACGTGCTTCACTCTCCGCCTTTCTCTCATTGTCAGAGGTGGTGACTGGCCTCAAGTTCAGCAACGACTGCACACGCCTGATCAGCGCGTCAGGTGACAGGTAGGACTTGAATGACACACGCACACGTGCGGCCACGCCGAGCAACCTTGTGCGTGTGTGTGCAGCTGCATCTTCGTGTGGCGTCTCAGTCCCGAGCTTACCCTGCGAATGCGTCGGCGTCTGGCCGACCTGCGGCTTCCTGCTAGAGGCTCCGCCTCCTCTCACGATGCGCCTCAGCAGCGAACGGGGAAGCCCGGGGAGACGGGGCCTCCTCGCGCGGTCACCATGTCGTCAGACAGCGACAAGGAGGAGGAAGAGGAGGAAGCGGGTACGTGTTGCCACGGTAACGTCATCGCGCTTCCTCACCAATATGACACGGCACCTGTGTTCTTTTCCCTCAGCTGAGGCGTCACGTGACCGCAAGACGGTGAGTTGACTTTTCAGCATTGCTTTTTTTTTTTTTTTTTTTAAACAAAGAATTCACCCAATTTTGTTTTATAAGGGTGGCCTTTTTAATTCAGTTCTAAAAATATGTAAAAGGGAAGCCCTGTAAATTTTGTCCGTTTCGAAGTTTCATCTCTACAAAAAGCGATCTTTAGCGCCATCTTTGTGTTGAGAAACTGCTCAAGTGAGGTGCGGCGTTTCCTTTGGGCACAAATAATGCTTCATCATCAGCTGTGAGTTGAGGCGTTTCGTTTCAACAAAATCCATGCTTTGCCATCATCTTTTCAAGGAACTATGTCACACGGAATTGAAGCGTTTCATTGGGACAAAAAAGTACCTTGGCACCCCCGTATTAAGGATCTATGTTGATGCAAGTTGAGGAGTTTCATTTAGACAAAAAAAGGACTTCATGTGCCTGTGTTGACATGGGATAAGGAGTTTGATTTTGTCAAATTGTTTTGTTTTTACCTTTTCAGGCCCGGCCAGATGGGCGCCTGCCTCGCCGCCGCTGGGCCAGGAGTTTGTGCAGTGGCGACTCTAGCGATGTTGCCGTGGTGACGTCCATGTTGGACCTTAGACAGCTGGACTCGTACTGTTCCAATGGCGGCTTGCCGGTAAGCGTTTGCGGTCTTCCAAACTGCTTTTGGAAAATGTCGGCATGCGCCTAAATCTTTGTTTGACGGCGCTCCCGCCTGAAGAAGCCACGCCCACTTGACGACAGCCCCTCGCCATGCGGCCCCCGGGGCATCTGGATCTCAGAGGCGGGGCTTCACGGGGCCAATCGGCAGCTGGGAAGTCGCCTCAGTCTCCAGGTGAGCGATTAACAGACTGCGCCTAGACAAACAAACGTACAGTCGATGCCGCTTGGGCGCCATATTGGATGTGGAAAAGCACTGGTGAGGATGTACTCGGGACTCCCGCCTACACTTGTTCGTCGTATTTTTATCTGATGACGAGTGACTTCTCTCTGGACTCCAAACGATCAGGACTTCAGCCTTCTCTTGGCACTCTAAATTTCTCCAGGAACTAAAAGCTTTTCTCTGGAATGGGACCTTCTCTTGGCACGGGCACCTTACCTGTAAAGCGCAACGTTGATTGAAACTCGGTCCGTCTTGTGAGCCTGAATGAAAACGCCAAATGTTTACAACTTGTAAGCACACTTTATTTGTAACTCCTCTTTTTGCCTCCGCAGCAAAAAGACTAAACATCCCCGTAAAACCCCGTGCCCGCTCCTCCTTGCCCAAGTAACACTGCCCCCTAGCTGTGTGGCATGCCAATGTTATTGCTCAAAATAAAACAACAATCTCAGTCTCTTTAAAAAAAATCACAATGCAATTGCTCAATTAAACAACAAAACATTCAACAATTACATGACATTCAATTACAATATAACATAAATGTGTATTTTCTTTCTTTTTTGGTGTAAAATTGTGTTGGCTAGTTGATTGAATTCTCCAATAGCCTTCATGGAGAGCCTTGAGTCACAAGGCTGGAGATGCTGTCTTTTTAGTTAGACAGGAGTGGCTAACCATAGCAACTGTTTAAACCAGCGGTCGGGAACCCATGGCTCTCGAGCCATATATGGCTCTTCCGGAGACGTCATATGGCTCCCAGACAGTTTGGAGTTGAGGGGGCCAAAACAAATTAAATTAAATAAAAATATATATATATTTTGGAACTGGTTTTAAAATACTAGTGATAATCTTAATAATATTAAGTAATTTAAAATTAGTTTTAAAGATACATTTTAAAAGTCAGGGGTGGGTTGCGGCACTTGCAATCCGCCGGTGACCCGAGGATCAGGTCGGGAACCAATCGATCGCAAGTACGTCACGGGTCATTGTCAATGTACGGAAATTAATTTTATCAGAGATAAAATTTCAACCCTTCAACCCGCTCAACCCTTGTAACAGGAAAGATGGCGAAAAGAAAAAAAGACGATGATTACCGTACATTCCAGGCTGCGTGGACAGAGGAATTTGCATTTGTGGAGAGAGCAGGATCCGCAGTATGTCTAATATGCAATGACAAAATTGCATCAATGAAACGCTCAAATATAAAGCGGCACTTCGATACGCGTCATGCTTCTTTTGCATTGAAATATCCACCGGGGGACAGCAGGAAAAAGGCATGCGAAGAGCTGCAACGGAAAGTGCAGACGAGCCAGCAGCAACTGCGTGTCTGGACCACGCAAGGTGACGGTAATTCCGCTAGCTTTGCGGGTGCTTTGGCAATAGTGAAGAGTGGAAAGCCGTTCACAGATGGCGAATATGCCAAAACATTTATGCTTGATGTGGCCAATGAACTTTTTGATGACTTTCCAAATAAAGCCAAGATAATCAAAAAAATAAGAGACAAGCCACTGTCAGCAAGAACGGTTCACGATCGGAGCATCATGATGGCGAATCAAGTCGAGGAAACACAAATTAAGGACATAAACGCTGGGACATACTTTTCTCTCGCGTTAGATGAGTCAACAGACGTTAGCAATCTATCTCAGTTCAGTATAATTGCCAGGTATGCTACAGGTGACACACTGCGTGAAGAAATCTTGGCTGTTTTGCCAATGAAAGAGACAACAAGAGGAGAGGATTTATTCATGTCGTTCATGGAGTTTGCTAAAGAAAAAAAAATACCGCTGGATAAACTTATTTCTGTGTGCACTGATGGTGCACCATGCATGTTCGGGAAGAACAAATGGTTTGTAGCACTTCTCCGTGAGCATGAAAAGAGAGCAATCCTAAGTTTTCATTGCATCCTGCACCAGGAGGCGCTTTGTGCTCAGACGTGTGGCCAGCAACTTGGTGAGGTGATGTCGCTGGTCATTCAAGTGGTCAACTTCATTGTCGCCCGAGCTTTAAATGATCGGCAGTTTAATGCTCTGTTGGAAGAAGTTGGGAATCAATATCCCGGTCTGATTTTACACAACAACGTGCGTTGGTTGTCCAGGGGGAAGGTGCTCAACCGTTTTGCAGCTTGCCTGAGTGAAATACGGATTTTTCTAGAAATGAAAGGCGTCAAGCATCC
Organism: Idiotropiscis lumnitzeri; assembly: GCF_059441095.1. Classification (NCBI taxonomy): domain Eukaryota; kingdom Metazoa; phylum Chordata; class Actinopteri; order Syngnathiformes; family Syngnathidae; genus Idiotropiscis; species Idiotropiscis lumnitzeri. Next base: position 713,310 of record NC_142391.1, read on the forward strand.
TGAGCTGGACAATACTGCCTGGCTCCTGCATTTTCACTATCTTGTGGACATAACTGGCCATCTAAACCAGCTTAATGTGAAAATGCAAGGGATTGGGAATACAATCTCATCCCTTCAACAAGCAGTGTTTGCATTTGAAAGCAAGCTGGAAGTTTTTCTCAGGGACATTGAAACAGGTCGTCTTCTGCACTTTGAAGGACTGCAGCAATTTAGAGATGCATGCTTAGCAAGCGACCCCACACAACATCTGGATCTCCAGCAGCTATCTGACTATACGTCCAATCTCCTGCAGTCATTCAAGGCACGTTTTGGAGAATTTTCAAATTCATCACTCATCCACATGAGTGTGAAGTGGACAAAATCAACCTGATGTGCATCCCCGGAGTCTCCATCGCAGACTTTGAGCTGGAAGTTGCAGACCTGAAGGCATCTGATATATGGATGACTAAGTTCAAGTCACTTAATGGAGAGTTGGAAAGACTTGCACGACAGCGAGCAGAGCTGGCGAGGGAACACAAGTGGTCAGAAATAAAAAAGCTTCAACCTGAAGACCAGCTAATTCTTAAAACTTGGAACGAGCTTCCTGTGACATACCACACAATGCAGCGTGTGAGTATTGCCGTACTGACCATGTTTGGCTCTACGTATGCATGTGAGCAGTCATTCTCGCATATGAGAAACATTAAGACCAACCTACGCTCGCGTTTAACGGATGGAAGCCTCAACGCCTGCATGAAACTCAACCTCACTACATATGAACCAGACTACAAGGCCATCAGCAAAACCATGCAGCACCAGAAGTCGCATTAAAAGTAAACCTTTTATTATTTTTATTATTATTATTATTATTATATGTTTAAAATACTATATGGCTCTCAAAAAATATATATCTAGAAATAATTTGGTTTTATGGCTCTCCAGGTCAAAAAGGTTCCTGACCGCTGGTTTAAACCTTTCGCTTTGGATCAGCTCCTTCATAGAACTGATTTCCAAGCGCAGTCTTTTTCAGCGACCAGCTTAGTAGATTTCAAGGCATCCATACGTGAGTGATTATCGGTAACAGATTATTGGCACGGGTCGATCAGGACTACCAGCATACAGTTCGGAGAATAAAGTCGACCGAAAAATGGCATTGTCAATTCCCTCAGACGGAGCTAGTGTCTCACCTCTTCTGACAATTCTCTTCATTTTCTTTGACTCCAAGCAAACGGAAGAAAACTGTCCATCAAAACAACAAAGTGCCCGCCACGAACCAATTTTGCTCGGCTTTCGAGAGATACCTTTTGAAATTGAGATAAGGTTGTCGGACAGTTATCAGCCCTAATGTCCGTTTTAACGCCATTAATCGCAGGATTCAACGAAATTTTCATTGCCGTGTTTTTAATCTCATCCGAATGCACTCAATCTTCCGAGTAAAGAATTACATGAATAGGAAGAGTTATCCGAGCTTGGCTGCTGTTGTGTTAGCATTGCTACGGTATCGAATCAATATTTAGGGTTCATGTTAGCAAATGTTAAGTCGCTGCATGCTGTTAAAGCCGGCTGCCTGTCTGTCATCTCCAAGCACGCTGTGTCGGTAGCTGCACGCAATCTTGAATAGCGCTGTTCAAATTCGATGATATGGTCATGGACCCATTCACGTCTTTCATAATGCGGTCAAAATTGGAGTAAGCTTCGTATATTCTGTCTTTTTCTTCTTTTAGGAACAGCCCATCAAGTTTGGCAAATAAAGTGTTGATTTACTGGAATTTCCATCGCTGTTTCTCGCGCTCTACCTGAAAAGCGATGGCTTGCCTTTTTTTCCCCCCCAAGTTGGTGACTCATTTTCCCAGCTTTCGTAGGGTTTCCCTTCTTCAAACGGTGGCGGAACTCTGTAGTTGCTAACCATCCTCTGCTACCAATGTTAGCCTGAATGAAAACGCCAAATGTTTACAACTTGTAAACACATGTTTTTTTTTGCCTCTACAGCAAAAACACTAAACATGGCACAAGCCCATGCCCACTACTTTTTTCCCCAAGTCACACTGTTGCCATGTGAAGGTTATTACTCCAACACGTCTTTTGTATCAAGTAGTGTCTCTGGACAAGAATCTCCTCTCTAGACAAAAACCTCCTCTCTGAATGTATCGCCTCTCCTTGGTACGAGAACCTTATCTCAAGACTAGAACCTTCGCTCCTCTAGACCTGACCACCTTTTCATGAGACTACAACCTGAAACGTCACTTGGAACTACGGCAGTGTGCATTTTGACCCCCCGCCCCCATAAAAATGACGCCTGACATCTGAAAGTATTTGAGTTTTAGTCAGCTGGAATAATGGTGATCCAGAAATGTGAATGCCTTCCGTCCCAACAGGTGGAGCACACGGAGGCGCTGGCCAATCCCAGGCCAGACCTCACCTCGCTGTACCAGCCGATCACGGAGCAGGAGCAGCAGGTGCTGTTTCCCGACCAATGGGAAGACAGAGTGAGCCTGAGCAGCGAGTTTGAGGTGAAGGCCACCGCTCCTGCGAGCGGACAGCAGGACAAACCAAGTCCGGACAGCGGCTGCTCGTTCAGATTCAATTCCAGAACCTCCAGTCCTGACACCACGCCGGCGAAGAGTGAGGCGTTGGACATTGAGCTTGATCGATCGATCTGCAGATGGACACGTTATATTGCGCATTTAGCTAATCCACGCGTGTGTTTCTCCTTTTTCCCGCCAGACGTGGAGCCTACAGAGCAGACAGATGGTCTCAGTGACGACGCCGACTCCCTGGACGAGGACGAGGACACCAGTCCGGTGCCGCAGACTCCGGACCAAGAGGCCTTCCTCAAGAAACATTTTGCCACACTGGCTGACATCGCAGAGGGACCCGGCAGAACTGCTCACAGCTCCAACGAGAGCCTCAGCATGTCATCCAGGTTCCTCTCCCAGAACTCTCCTGCCAGGTACCACTTGACTCGCACCGCCAGTCTTACCTCTTGGAGCATGTGTCCGATCCTCATGTCTTCATCTCTGCGTCTTGTACTCGTTCTGCTCCTCATGTCTTCTTGTGCTCCTCTTGGTGTTCTGATTCTGTCCCTCCTATCCTCTCACCTTTTTTTGGTTCTGCTCCTCAGCCGAACCATCCCTAAATCAGACAGTGCGGAGACCAAGCCCCACCCTGAGGCTTGGAACCAGGACTCAAGCGTGACACGGTCCCGCAAGCAAACAGCAAGTTGTCAGCCAGAAGATAAGGAGCAGAATCTTGATTCTTCAACAGAAAAGGGGGAGTCACACCTCAGGAGGATCGTGAGTGGTCCAGGTAGAACATTTTCCCGCAGTCGGGCATTTTACAAAGTCAGGTGTTTCATTTGTACCAAATCGGCTGTGAACAGAAAGCGATGGTTGCTCTGTTTCAAATCGGCAGGTGCTGGAATCCCTCAGCGTCCCACCTCTCTCCCCTCGGTCCCGCGACGCACTGCGGCTGCAGGTCAGACACCTCAGCAACCCGGTTCCGCCAGCCCCAGGTCTCCCCAACAGCCGATTGCCACCATGACGCTGCCCAGGAGGTGCCCGACCCCGTCAGCGGGTGCTCTGCGCTCCTACATGAGTCCCACCGCCAGCTCCACTGCCAAAATGTCCCGCTCCGCCTCACTGGGTGACGCCCTCAACCAAGTGGGACTGACGCCGATCGTGACGGCGGCGGTGGGCTGCACCTGCCAGCCGCCAACTGTTGCCGTTCCTTCCTTTTCCTTGCCGGGTAGCCAAGGAAACCAGGCCACCTCAATCCCCCGTCTCCTGCTGCCTGACAAACCTTGCCTCACAAGCATCAAGACCGCCTCCCCCTCTGGGCCCCCGCCTGTTCCCCAGGCTCAGGACGACGCAGGTTTGGATGCTTCTCTTCCTCATCCCTTCATCCTGTCATCTTTCCGTTTGGGGCTCGCCTTCATCATCCCTCTTCCTGTCTGTCACCAGCCGGTGAGGCGCTGTCCCCTAACTTCTTTTATCTGTCCTCACCACAGGCGTACAGTCACCACTCACTATGAGCGGGCGTTCCTCAGCGATTGCAAAATCAGTGAGGAAGTTACACTACCGCCGAAAAATGTTGTTAATTGCCTCTATTCATAGTCCAGAGTTAGAAGTAGACTACAGTTTATGTTAGAGCTAAATGAAGAGCTAAGTTAACTTCAACTTTAGCTTTCAACATTGTATTCCAAAGTTAGCGTCCAACGCATCCGCCAGCGTTATTGCTAAGGAAAGACCTACATTAGCTGACACAGTTTAAAAGATAAAGATTCATTCATAGCTTATCAGCCCATCTTTCCACCCAGCGAATGGCAGTATCGGTGGCATCTCGTAGGTCTTCTTCTGAGCACCTTGGGCCTGCTGGGCAGTGTCGAAGCAGATGGTCGAGGGTTTGGATGGCTTCGCCACACTCGCATCTTGCTGAGTCGGCGAATCCCCATCGGTGCAGGTTGTCTCCCGTCTTGGCAACCTGAGAGCGCGCTCGATTGAGCGCGACCCAATGTTTCCTTGGTAGGTCTGAACCACGGGGTAGGTGTTCAGAAGGGCTAGGTACACTGATGTTCTGGTACTCGTAGCTCTCCTGCCACCTGGTGTTACGGTAGTTCGTAGGTGTCCTTGCACCAAGTTCTCTAACGGTGTTGAAGCCACGTCGTGAAGGCATCCAAGATAAAGATAAAGATGTCCTTTAATAGTCCCACAATGGGGAAATTTGAGGTGTTACAGCAGCAAAGATATAGATCACACAGAGTCGGCGGCGTAATGTAGCCGTTAATGTATAACATTAGCAGCAGACATTCATAAAAAGCATGCAAATATACACAGGATATACGTATATACTCAGATCCCCAAGTATATACACCCACTTACATCCCACAACATATACAAGTGTAAGGAAACACTCCTAATGTCTGTCCATGGTACCGAGGGGAAAGAAATAAAAACGCTGCAATGATAAAAAATACTGTGATGATAAAAGTACTGTAATGGTCAACAAAATACATTTAAGTACAGCATTGGATAAAGTACAGTAGTAGTGTGTATTGTATCCTAGGACTGCACAGTTGCACTAATGCCCGCCAGTTTGTAGGCCTGAACTAATGTTCTTGTTAAAAAGTCTGACAGCAGTCGGCAGGAAGGAGCGGCGAAATCTCTTTGGTACAGCGAGGGTGGAACAGTCTATCACTGAAGGAGCTGTGGAGTGTTCTCAGAGTGTTATTGAGTGGGTGGGCTGGGTTGTCCAGCATTGATGACAGTTTTGCCATCATCCTCCTGCCCCCCACTGAGTCCACAGAGTCCAGGGAGCAGCCCAGGACAGAGCTCGCCCTCCTCATTAGTTTGTCCAGTCTCCTTTTGTCCCGGCCCGAGATGCCTCCTGCCCAGGAGACCACTCCATAGAAGATGACTGATGAAACCACCGAGTCATAGAAGTTCCTGAGGAGTGTTCCCCGAACGCCAAAGGACCTCAGCCTCCTGAGTAGGAAGAGTCCGCTCTGACCCTTCCTATAGAGAACGTCTGTGTTGTCGCTCCAGTCCAGTTTATTGTTCAGATGAACACCCAGGTACTTGTAAGTTGAGACCCTCTCAACGTCTGTTCCCTGGATATTCACTGGTGCAGGTGGAGAGTGCCGACGCTTGCGGAAATCCACCACCAGCTCTTTGGATTTCCCAGCGTTGATTTGGAGGCGGTTCTGCTGACACCAGTCCACAAAACCCTGCGTAGCCCCTGTGTACTCCCGATCGTCTCCGTCAGTGATGAGGCCGACAATCGCAGAGTCATCAGAGAACTTCTGCAGGTGACAGGTTGTCGAATTGTATCTATAGTCCGAGGTGTAGAGGGTGAACAGGAAGGGAGCCAGAACAGTTCCCTGCGGCGCTCCCGTGCTGCAGAGGAGCACGTCAGACACACAGTCCTGTGTCCTCACGTACTGTGGCCGGTTTGTGAGGTAGTCGTGGATCCATGTGATGAGGTGGTGGGCCACTCACTTCAGCTTGTCTCCCAATAAGGCGGGCTAGATGGTGTTGAAAGCACTTGAGATATCAAAGAACATGATCCTCGCCGTGCCCCCCGCCTTCTCCAGGTGGGAGAGTGAAGTGTGGAGCAGGTAGATGATGGCATCATCCACACTGATGCCAGGCTGGTATGCGAACTGGAGTGGGTCCACCGAAGAGCTCACCAGGGGGCGCAGATGGACGAGGACCAGTCTCTCCAGGGTCTTCACCAGATGAGACGTCAGCGCCACTGGTCTGAAGTTGTTGAGCTCCTTCAGATGGGGGGTCTTTGGAACCGGAACCAGGCAGGATGTTTTCCACAGCTGGGGGACTCTGCCCAGCTTCAGGCTCAGGTTGAACATGTGCTGGACGATTCCACACAGCTGGTCTGCGCAGGATTTGAGGAGCTGGGAGCTAATCCCATCTGGACCCGCTGCCTTCTTCGCCTTCATCTTCCTCAGCTGGTTCTTCACCTGAGATGTTGTGAGGAACAAGGCTGAGCAGGAGAAAGTGGTGGTTGTCTGATGTGGCTGGGAACTGAAGCCTGTGGGGGGAGGAGGGGATAGAAGAGAGGGGGAGAGGAGAGAGAGGGGGAGAGAGGGTCTCGTTCGCAGTGGCAGGAGGGGTTGGTGGGGGCTGCAGCAAGGGAGACTGAGTGGGGGCAGGCATCTGATCAAACCTATTGAAAAATAGGTTCAACTCATTTACCAAATGAAGGTTCCCGCCCTTCAGGGTCTTACCTGGTTGTCCGTGGCCTGAGATGGTCTTCAGGCCCCTCCAGACATCCCTGTCATTATTATTTTGCAGCTGTTCCTCCATCCGCATCCTGTAGGACTTTTTCCCCTGTCTGATCCTCCTTCTCAGCTGACGTTGCACTCTCCTCAGCTCCTCCTTGTCGCCTGACACAAAAGCCCTCTTTTTCTTCTCCAGGAGAGCTTTGATGTCCGGTGTGATCCAGGGATTGTTGTTGGAGAAACATCTTAGAGTCCTGGTGGGAATGGTGTTCTCCATGCAGAAATTAATATCGTCTGTAATTGTGTCTGTTAGACCATTAATGTCCTCACCGTGAGCTTCGCTGAATACCTCCCACGCAGTTGTGTTGAAACAGTCCTTGAAGGCCTCCTCGGCTTCTCTGGACCATCTCTGAACTGTGCGTGTCACAGCTGGCTGCCTGCGGACGAGAGGTTTGTACACAGGCAGGAGAGCAACCAAGTTGTGCTCAGCTTTGCCCAGCGGGGGGGAGGGGCAATGACGTGTACGCCTCCTTGCTGTTGGCCTAGAAAAGGTCCAATATTTTATTGTCTCGGGTGTGGCAGGTTACATATTGTGTGAATGAAGGCAGAGAGGAGGAAGGAGAAGCATGATTGAAGTCACCAGAGATAAGGAGCAAGGCATTTGGGTGCTGTGTTTGGAGCCTGCTCACAGCTGCAGTCGGTACGTCACAGGCCGTCTCACTGTTAGCAGAGGGTGGCACGTACACATGACTGAACTCTCGTGGTAAATAGAACGGACGGATGCTCACAGCTATCAGCTCAATGTCCCGACTGCAAAGTTGATCCTTAACAGATATGTGCCCAGGGTTACACCATCTATCATTAACAAACACAGCCAGCCCTCCTCCTTTCCTCTTGCTGCTCTCCAGTGTCCTGTCCGCGCGTAGGATTTGGAAGCCGTCCAATTCCACGACGGCGTCCGGCGTTAGCTCTGTTAGCCACGACTCCGTGAACATCAGCAAGCTAGCCTCGGAAATTCCACTCGCGCGGCGCCGGAACCGCAAGAGCGCTGGTTCCGCCGTTGTTTCACCATTAGCTTCCAAAGTTAGCCTCAAAATAGCGTTAGCTTCCAACGTTTCATTTTAACTTCCCAAGTTAAAATGAACATTAGCTTCCAATTTTAGCTCACAGTAATCCCTCGTTTATCGCGGGGGTTACGTTCCAAAAATAATTCGCAATAGATGAAATCCGCAAAGTTGTCAGCTTTATTTTTTACTGTCATTTTACGATGCAATATTGTACTGCAGAATGAAACAAAAAATAAAACCTCTTTTCAGGCCCGAAATGTGTTTCAGAAATAAAAATGTTTACGTTTTCTTACAAATAACTAACTTTTTTAACTTCTAGACAACAGTCACACCCTTGAGCCAATCAGGATTCACCAAAAAAAAAAAGCACTGTAAAAAAACCTGCGAAGCCGTGATAGGTGAAGCGCGATATAGCGAGGGATTGCTGTAGTCGTTCTTTTCCCAAATCAGATTCCGTAGTTATCTTTTAAGGTCATCTCCGCTAGACTGCAGCTTTCAATATTGGCTTCCAACGTCAACTTAAAAATTTAGCTTCAACACCAGTTTCCACTGTTACTGTATTTTTGACGAAAACAAGGCGAACCGTATTCAAGGGCGCAGTCTCAGTTGCGGGTGCTATTTCTGTGTTCAACACATACATCACCGCATTAGTGGGCGCAAACATACCTTAACTCATTCAGGCTCAGCCGTTTTCACGAGAGGAAACAACTCAATCACAGCCTTTTTGACTGATTTTGCAATATTGTGTTCTAAAGATAAAAACATTGAGCTTTGGGAGGCAGGGACTACAATTTTGAAAATGTGTATATATATATCTTATAGATTGAATACTTAGCATTCATGCACGCTAAAACATAAGCTAACATGCATGCTAGCATCTGCGTTTAAAAAGGCAGCGGGAGCAAAACTGAGTTTGGTTGTACATTCGTGAAATATTTAACAATGTACTCAAGTTAGTTTTTGATTAGTCCTCATCCACAAATCCATCAAAGTCCTCGTCTTCTGTATCCGAAATGAACAGCTGGGCAAGTTCTCCATCAAACACGGCGTTGTCGGTCAGTCTCGCTGGGCCTCAGATGTGATGCCGGCTTTTGTGAAACCTCGAACAGCAGTGCAAGCAGACAGATGAGCTTCGCAGTTGTTTGATCACCCAATGCCGATGTTGGCAACACACGACGTTTGGTCGCGGTTCCATATCAAAACCAAAACTATCACCCAACATCAACTGAATCACATCCTCGCTAACAATGAAACAATCAAAACGAGAAACTAAGAAATTCAATTCACACAAAAACATGTTTCCCCTCATGCCATTCGTATCCCAAGTGCAGCGAAACATTCTGGGAGTGCTTCAGCCTCAGCCAATCGGATGGCTGCTTTGAGAGACGTCGTGAGTGTTGTGCTTTGGGCAGCTCTTGTGTAATTTCTCCCGTAACTGGTCTGTTGTCAGCTGACTGTGGTTTCAAACCTTCACCAACAGAGGGCGCTAACACACTGTGTGATGCTCCGGCTCAGTCCAGCGGAGTGCTCATGAAAGTTTTGGATCTGGGTCCACACATAAGGCGCTAATTTGTTTAATTTATTTAAATTATTTTTGTATTGCACTGGAGAGGGGAGCTCACTAATCCCGTTGCGCACTTGAGTACAATGACAATAAAGGGATTTCGGATTCTGAATGTTAGATTCTGAAGTCGTCGTCTCCAATGTTGGCTTCCAAAGTTAGCTTTCAATTATCGTTTACGGACGACCAAAGTTAGCTCCCAACATGTGTTTACCACTCTGATTTTTTTGGGTGTAGCCTTGCCTGCATGTTGGACCTGAACTACTTTGCCATCACGATGCCGTTCACTGTCAATCGGCCATTTTAGCTCATAGTTTGATGTTCTAAAGCAGAGGTATTCAATTAAAGGTCCACGACGAAAATGTCTTCCAATTAAACGGTTCGAACCAAAGTCCAACTTCCCTTAATGCTTAGCCTATTTATATAGTTTCGATATTTAGTCATTTTCAACAGAGCGCACTTATATACTAAATATTTAGCAATGTTCCCATTAAACACCTTTGCCAGTCAAACAAATCTAAGGCGTTTATGTCACATTCAAGAAAATGTGGCTCCAGGAATTTAAGGGTGCCACTTCCAGAAAAAATAGTCAGCGACTCTTTGCCAATTCTGAATTGACCGTATGTCTGTGGTTGCCGTGCCCCCCTCTCGCAACATGTCACATGGCCCGCCCCACTTGTCCATTTGACGTGTTTCTTGCCGCAGACCTGCCTGCCAGCGCTGCGTCCTGCCGAGCGGTGGCCAATCAGATGCTGAGCTGCTTTAAGCACGCCACCCATCTCTACAGGAAGGTACTCTCCCCTCCACCGACTTCACGCATAAAAAAAAAAAAAAATGCGCCACAACAGGGCTCTGCCTGTCTTGCCCTTGCAGGTGAGCAGCGCTTGTACGGAAGACAGCGACCCTGAGCGCAGTCAAATGGCTGGTATCCTATCGGAAGCCTTCCAGGCCATGAGGGCGGAGCTCCAGTCCCTGCCGTTGGGAGTGGACGGCGGCGGCGGCGGGACTCTCGCTGTGACAGCGGACCACGAAAGGACAGCGGCACTCCTGGAGGAGTACTCCATGCTGCTCGTGCAGGCCGTTCACAGGAAGCTTGGAGCCCTCCCACACTCCTAGAACGCTCCAAGGTCCCACCTGCATCACTCCCGCCATTTTCAACATCACTTGCGGTTTTTGGGAGAGTCTTCCTGCTGTCTGTGTAGACACGACTGCACTTGGAACAAAATATTTGACTCTTAACAATCACTTCCTGTTCTTTGTAACCGTTGAAACAAAATGGATTGACAGCAGACCTCAGACCATGGTACGCAAGTCACGTGACTTCTTTGGCTATTTAGAAAGCTCTTCAGTTAACGTTCGCAACAAAGTCGGTTGTTAGCGTGGATGCTAGTCCGTTAGCCTGAATGTTTAAAAATTTAGTTGTTTTTTTTTTTTTTGCTGGCAGAAGACAGTGTGGACGTTAGCATGTCACGCCACCCGTGACACCGAGCCTCACTCACAAACTGCATTCGCAAGAATTTGTGCTAAAGTCGTTGGTGCACAAATGTGTGATTTGTCAAGATCTGCTGACCGAAAGTCCTAAAGAACCACGTCATCGCTTACACCCTCGTTTTGTTCAAGTGCTAATATGTGCTCGATGTGTGGCCATGCACAAATGTTGATGTATGCGTTTGGTCATTCAACGAGCAGGTTGCATAAATGACTTATTACATCTTCATTTGTCAATAGAGAACGACGGCCCATTTGATGACAAAGGTTGAAATAGCCCTCGAAAAGCGGCTTTTCAACTCGCAAGAAAGAGTCCCATCCTAAATTCCCGTGGGGATTATCTTATTTTGTAGTCTCTTCCGTTCCTGCATAGGAAAAGGAAACGAGAGCGCCCTTCCAAATGAATTGGACTGCAGCTTTCCTTACCCGTGTCATTGCGCAATGGGGAGTATTGATGATGATGATTAATGATTTTTCTCTTGTTCTCAAAGTTTCATCTTATTTCACGGTTTTCTTCTGTTTCGAATATTTAGTGTTTACAGCTTTATTTTATTTGTTGTTATTAATCATGTCAAAACGTTTGAGGCATTTAACCTGCCCATGTTCCGCGTGCGCCCTCAGAAGTTCAGTAAGCAGCAAAGCGGACGTGCGTGTGGGAATGGAAACATGGAAAGAACAAAAAGCAGGCTGGGAATTCAAAGAAACTGTTTTTCAGTCTGTTAGTCTTTGTTTCGATGCACCTGTAGCGCCTGCAAGAGGGCAACGGGTGTGAGCTCAGGTGAGTACTATCTTTGATGATATTGTCAGCTCCGCTGGGGCACCGCGTGGTGTCACAATGTCCGACAGGGAGGGGAGAGGGCAGCCGATAATCCTCTGCGCCGTTTTGACTGTCCTCTGGAGTCTCACTCGGTCTGCCTCAGTGCAGCCGTCGTACCAGGTAGAGAAGCAGTACGTCAGCAGGCTCTCCATGGACGAGTGGTAGAAGGCCAGCAGAAGCTTCTTTTCCAGTTTGAATTTCCTGTGGACCTTTTTTATCACTGCTGTGGTGTTGTGGCTGCCAGGATGGCCGAGTGGTCTAAGGCGCCGCGTTCAGGACCCAGTCTCCCCAGGAGGCCTGGGTTCGAATCTCGAATTTCCCCATTGTGGGACTAATAAAGGGAATATTATTATTATCATTATTATTGTGCGTCCACAAGAGGTCGTCGGAGATCTGTACTCCTCGGACCTTGAATGTGTGGTCCCTCGATCCGAAACTAAGCAGTTTCAATTTATTCTGAACACTAGCACGCCCGCGACCTTCGTGAGGGTAAGGACATCGGATGATGGCTGGATGGATGAGTAAGAGACCTCTAGTGGCCACGGGGTGAAACTGAAGACTAAAAATGAATCCGTTTATTACAAACAAGAAGTCACAAAGGACAGAAGCAGACCAGTGCGATTAAGAAGATGAGCTGTCACTCAACAGGCTGTTGCACACGTCCTTCCATCGAAGAAGCTGATTGGCCAACGCCTCCTCCTCCGAAGCCAGAGCCAAGAGTTGGGAGACAGATGTTTTCTGACACAAATAGCAGGACAAAACAGCACAGTTAAAAACGGGACAGCAAAGTCACAGCACTAATTACTATTTACGAGGTTCTTTGTATTATGTCTGTGCACGTGACACATTTGATACCATTTCTTGCACATGTTAGTATTGGAGCTTCTTTAAATATATATATATATATCTCACAGACACCATAGCATATATTTTTCTTTATTTTATTAAATCATTACTTATTACTAATATATTATAAAGCAAATAAAAATATATTTACAGTATTTGCTAATAAAACTATTGTCTACACTACATGTAAAAATGAGCAAATTATAATTGAATACAAAATAAGTAAAATTATAAATCTTTTTATTAAAATAAAGTCGATTATAAGATTTTAATGATATAATGTACATACTGCACATAAAATACTTTTCTGTCTATCTTGTCCGAATGATGCACAACAACAATAGAAGTGGTAGCAAAGATCTCATCCATCCTCAGGCCCGATTTTCCTACCAGTTGATCCAGGTCGCTGACAGCGCCGGCACGTCTGCTCACAGCGCTTCTATTCCCGTCTAAAGTCTCCACAAAGTCCATTGCCATGTGGACCACTTGCGCCACAAGCCTGGAGCAACAACATCAACATGTGACCGGCTGCCGGACATCTTATTGGCTCCTGTGAGGAGTCCAAGCATGTCAGACGCAGAGACGGGCGCTACCGCTGCAGGTGAACCGGGACGGGCAGGTTGGTGCTACCCAGCGGTCTGGTGAGACGCTGGGCCAGAAGCTTGTGGTCTTTCAGGACATCCTGCAGGTGAGTGCAGAACGTCTGCAGTGCCTGCAGCCTGGCAGCTGGCGAGAAAGGAAAGGTTCTTCTCCAAACTTCTGATCCGAAGCCCACCAATCAATCAAGATGCGTGTGTGTTCCTCACCAAGGTAGAACGCATGCGTGACGGTGGCGTTTTTCTTGTCCTCCTTCAGGAGCACCACCTCCAGCTGCAGCTGCAACACAAGAAGTGAGGTTGATGAAGTCATCAGCACATGATTATTCAAAAGGGCCAACTCTACCTGCTCAAGCTCTTTCTGCATTTTGATTCGCCGCTCAGCTTCATGCAGCCGAGAGGAGAAGACGGAGCTCTGGGATGAGTAGGCAGATTTTAGTTCCTCCTGAAAGCCACCGGTGAGTTAGTTCACTTCATTCCAGTTTGTACATAAAGCGTTAACGAGAGCTACATGTGAACAAGCTGACCTGAGACACTGCCCCACGGGATACGTATTTGGAGAGCAGCCTGGCTGATGACGTCACGGTGAAGGGAGGCACGGCGCACTGAGGCATCTTGGGGGGAGACTATTGTGAGGTCACACTCAATCACGCACACGTCATCGTAAGTATATCGTATGGCTATACCGCTGTTTAACACTGAATCGTAACTTTGCAGCGAGCTACATACGAGTGCTAGTTATTATTAGTGATTGAGTCCTCGATGCTGACATTGAGTACGCTTCGTCTCATAAAAACAAAACATGACTCTAATGGGGGAAATAAAGGTGCCAAAACTAAGCCAATTAAAACGATCTATTTCGCGAAAGCACAAACACGCACAACAAGCGACTTACTGTGATCAAACAAGACTTTTGGTCTGAAGAGTTAAAAATTCAAAATCTGATCAGCATTTGATCAAATTTGAGCCCGCCAGACAGTTTGACACGAGTTTCCGTTTGTCTTCTTCTTTGTGGTCTAAAAGAGTGTAGCCGCCCCCACAGCGCCCCCAAACCGAAGGACGCCGAGATAACTGCACGGTGACGCAAAATAAACACGTCAACTTGCGACAGCGCATTTGATGATGTGAATAAAAAAAAAAACGTTTTAATTCACTTATTTATGATTAACTCTGCTGGTTATTAGTTATTAAAAACAATAAAGTTTGCATGCAAGAAATACTTCCATTTTCCATGAATATTTTTGTGTTTGTGTTCCAACATGCCTGTCAGGTGGATCTGAAACCTCCACTATTGCTCAAATGAATGAATGAAACGTATTAGCTAGTTTTAAACTGCCGTGCGGTAGCATCCAGGACTCCTGGTGATGTCACTGTCTGTTTTGAGGCGACGAGGCTATTTAATAGGTCCAACTAGCAAGGCGTCAAGTGTGGCAACCACTCAGCGGCGATGTTACTATGACCTTGCGTGAAGGTCAAAGTGAGCTACGGCAGCTTTTCAGCAGAGTCGAACCTTCTCAACTCTCGAAGCTGCTCGACTGGATCCCGACTTCTGGTCGCGCACTTGTCTGCGACATCTTCTGCCGCATTTGCTTGCTTTGGCTGTCGGAGCGTCACGCGGGGCAAGTTGTTCTTGACTTTACCCACAATGCCTTGCGCTTGCAGATGAGCTGCTCTTGGACAAGAGTCAAGTCATCCTGAGGTGCATGGCTGATGACATCGGAGACAGCTTAAAGATAAAGATAAAGATGTCCTTTATTAGTCCCACAATGGGGAAATGTGAGTTTTCTTTTGTTTTGTTTTTTTGCCAGCTGCCGCGTGAGGCCAATGCTTTGCCCAAGGCTCCACAAGCACACACAACTCTCACACGAGCTCACACACCTTTCACGCTGACATATATGTGTACCACTTTCACACAGACGTATGCCCTTTTCACACTTTCGGACGCCCTCTCTCTGCATATGCAGTAATCCATTGACGTTGACGTGCGCCTTCCCCTTTGACGTTGACCCCTTTCAAGTCAATGTAGACCTTTTGCCATCCACACACACACTCCTTTCACACTGACATGCTGTATTGGCCTTCAGCCCTCATATTTTGCCCTTTCACACTGACATGAAACCTTTCATGCTGGCACTTACCCCTTTCTCACTACAAATCATTTCACATTTGCATGATGGCATAATACCGCTTTCACACCAGCATGTGGCCCCTTTCACACAAACCGACACCCTTTTCACGTCATATTGGCCTTCGCACCCACATATATGAGCCTTTCTCACTGATATGCACTGGCGTACATACCTCTTTTACTCTGACATACAGTGTTCCCTCGCCACTTCGGGTTTTGCGGATTCACAAGTTTTTCGGCTTCTGTCCGTCCAGATGGACCAATTTTTTTGAAAACCTAAATTTTCCCCAAGTGACAAGAGAAGAGAAAGAGTCCTTGATGGCTGAAATAACAGTTGAGGATATAAACAGAGCAATTTCCAATCTTCAACCCAATAAATCTCCTGGAACGGATGGATGGACTGAAGTGTGGTACAAATCGCCGAGGGTCACATTGATGCCACTTTTACACAAAACATTTAACTGGGTGTTAAAGGAGGGAGAAATTCCCGACTCATGGAGCAAGGCTATTATATCGTCGGGGATTCCAAAGGAGGGAAAGGAATGCTCCAATTACAGGCCCATCAGTGTTCTTCACCAAGACTATCGATTGATCACAGCTATTTTAGCCAGACGTCTAGAAAACATTTTGTCAGGCATAATCCAGTTGGAGCAGACAGGTTTTATAAAACGGAGACAGACGCAGGATAATATCAGGCGCACCCTCCACGTGCGCACCGTATGACAAAAGATCGGCTGGAAGCAATAGTGGTAGGAATAGACGCGGGATTTCCTATATAAAGTACCGGAAAAGTTTCAGTTCCACAGGAGCTTTGTGAAGACCATACAGGCTTTGTGCGACACACCTCCAGCTAGGATTAGGCTTAACGGGAGTCTGTCGAACTTTATTACACTGGAACGAGGATGTCGACAAGGATGTGCGGCGAGCACTTTACTCTTTGCCGTCTTTCTTGAACCTCTGAGTAGTTGGATAAAACAAAATAAGGAAGGCATTAAGAGTTTTCAAGAGCTGAAAGAGCAAAATGGTTTATCAAATCAGGATCAGGTGGCCCAACATTATTGTGATGTTCACTTCAGCACAGCAGTCCAAACGGGAGAAACAGCTTTATGAGGGAAGCGAAGACTTAAAGGGGACTGATAAAGTGTATGTAAAGGAGAAGCGGGAGAGAGACGCAAATGTTGTCGTATCGGTAGAAGAAAGGGAAGAAATGAATAAACAGCAGCAGAGGACAACTTCTTCTTTGTCTTGGAGGGAATTCGGGTGGAAAAATGTTGTGAGATTTTTCGAGGACACGTCACAGACGAAATACTGGCATACAAAGTGTTGGCGATTGTGTGGCGCCGAAAAAGCGGACCATAATCATGTGTTCTGGGGGGGGGGGTCCCCACATTGGCCATTATTGGCAAGAGCTGAAGAAACATCTGGATAAAATACTGATGATAGATCTCCCATTTACGTTTGAAGCATTTTAAACCTGGAATTGATTTGACCAGATTTGGAGATAAATCTATGTATAAAATAATGTTGGTGGCAAGTAAAAAAGCGATGACCAGAAAGTGGAAGAACAATGAGATACCGAGGTTTGAAGATCAACCCTATCTTCATTACCCCCTCCCTCCATTCATCAATTGGTGAAAATGTACAACATTGATAGGCGAAGATTTGGTTGAACTATCTGTACAAATGGGCAGTGATTTTGAAACGTAGGAAGGTGAAAATGCCATGTTTTTCGTATTTTTATTGATTTTTTATTTTATAATTTGTATTTTTTAATGGTAATTTATTTTTTATTTTTTTTTAACCTTTGTATTTGTTTGGGTGGAAGATGCTGAGGTTCTCTTTGGGAGTGACCAAAATGGCATTGGAGATAAAGTCAGAGAGGCCAGACTGAAGTGGTATGCTATGGTAAATATGATAAAAGGAATGTTGATTTATGATCGGCGAATAGCGATGATTCCATCTCTTACTATAGATGATGTTAATTTTGCAGATGAAAATTGTACAAACAAATTCTTACAAGGTGGACTTACATCAAATATATTTCCATTGCGTATAAAACAGATATAATCTGTTAAAAGAAATCTCTAAAGAAATTAAATTTAAAATTAAAACAAAGTATCTTACTCAACCCATATGACCTAAAGCAAAAGAAACACATTTAGAGGTGATGAATAACATCTATCCTTGTCAAGGATTTTTGAAACACAGATTTAATGTGGAACAAAATGGTTGTGTTTTTTTGTAATTGTGAAACAGAGACTTTGGAACATTTATTTTTTGGGAAAAATATATTCAAACTTTTTGGCAAGACTTTCACAATTGAATGGCTGAAAATGACCAGAAGTTCGCTCAAATGGAATACAAGGACATCAAATATGGGACGGTAAAATATAACACGAAACAGGACATATACAAAATTTGAATAATAATGGCAAAACAGTTTTATTCATAGATGCAGATTTATTAAGAGTCACCCTTTATTTTTGATTTATATAAAAGAAATGGAACATTTTACAACGATATTGCAGAAATTTAAAACAAAACGTGCTGTTGTAATATGGTGGGTTAGTTTCTCTGAGTTGACTTTTGGTTTTCTTGTTTTGTATTTTTTTTTTATTTTGTTTATTATTTTTTGTGTTGTTTGGCATTTTGGTATTTCTATCTTGTTGGAGAATGGAAATTGATATTGTTCCATAATAAAAACAATAAATTATTTTATTTTTTTAAGTTGTGAACTCTTCGTGGCCGTTTTTACGTCACCAGCAGGTTTCGTCACAAGGAAGCTACGCTGTTCCGTCAGCAACCATTGGTCAATGTCCACTGAATTGCGGTTAAGCTCCGCCTATTAATTTCTGTCAGTGTGGTGCGTTCAATAAACTCGTGTCCGCTCGGAGACCGCTGCATTTTTTAAATGAACGATGTCTATAATTTATCTATTCGTCTATTAATCGGTATACTGAAGGCATTACGATGTATAAAACGATAGCTTAAACTATTTGGTTCGACGGCAGTCAAACCAGGGTGGAAGTTATCAAATTCGACGAGGTTCAAGAGGCAAAATCATTTGTGCTTTTCAGTTCGCGCACCGGTGGTGAAAAGTCTTCAATGTTTTGGAACCAAGGCATGACAATTTGTACCGTCAATAGCGTCGCTGCTGTCATTCAAAGAGACGTTTGGGCGTCACTTAACGGGGTATTCGAACCAGCCTAACATTAGCACACAAACATTTCCGAGCTTTATTCCAGCACGTGAACTTGAAGAAAACTTGGTCAACAAGCAGTCAGTGAGGCTGCTCAACCCAGGACAGTTGGTTGCTCCGCGTCGCGGATTAGTTGGCGTCGCTGCAAACGCACACTGTCACGCATTCGGCGTGGAGGCGCATCGCAACCGAACCCGAACAGGTGAGTCCGGTGCCACACACTTCCATTTGGGCCACTCTTTAAAATGAGCGGAGCGGCACAAAGCTCGCTTCCACGCCGCCGCCTACTTGGCGCGTTTAAACAAAAGAGCCGCGGAGATGCTCTCCGTTGGCACGGCGGATGAGACCCCACCGAGGGAGGCGGGAGGAGAGCGCGGTCCGCTTCTTCTAGTTCCGGCCTCGCTCATCACTTCCCTGCACTTTCTTTTGCTTTTGTTTGTTTTTCTCCTCCAGAGCGGCTGCCCGAGCATGCCGCTCCTTCACAGGAAAGCCTTCATCCGCCAGGAGCCTCCGGCCGACCTGCGCCCCGACGAGGAGGTTTTCCTTTGCCGTATCACGCATGAAATCTTCCGCAGTTACGAGTGAGTCTTAATCGACCTGACCCGCCGCCGCCATCATTCAGCGACGCCAACGTCTACTGAGCCCGGCGTCGTGACGTCACTGCACGTTGCTCCCTCTCACTAGCTCGTGATAAACTTCCACAGAAAGTACTTGAATCACAATATAAGCCTATATATGCTCTTTCACTCTATATGTGTTTGTGTATGTTAACGACGAAGCACAATGGCACTATTATTCTTAGCGGAGTTCGCATTGTGCTGTCACTTGTTAGCTACTTTTAGCCGCTAGCTGCTAACAGGCCAAGTGCGCTCGAGACGTTCCCTTCTTAAAGGGAAATAAAACACTGCTCCACTGACTTCATTGTAACTTTATGGAACAGCTGGGAGAGTGAATGAATGAACACGTGTTCTAATTTGATGGCTAACCAAAAAAAACTTGGTCTGCATGCTCAAATATTGGGGACTTGTTTATGTTTTGACTGTCAAGAATGTCGATGTACTTAAACCGCCAGCCAGCCCCTCAAGGCAGTAGGAGTCTCAAACTGGCAGACGACCAAACCAGCCAACCCAAGATTGAGTCTTCTAAAACGACTACCTGACCGAGAACCAAAAAAGACGATAAAGACCCACCAACTGAAACCGACTTTCAAGGCTAACGCAATCAGGAGTGACCGACCAAAAGGCAGAAGCAAGTGAAGCGAAGCGAATGACTGTCTGCTAAACAAGGCGACAAGTAAACTAAGTAGACCTTGGTAATAGGGTTGTCGTCATGCGCCCAAAAACTCTAGCAGCATTATTTGGTCACCAAAGCGAGGTCCGATTACCAACATTAACCATCTACAACAATCAAGACGCGATGTCCGTCACCAACATGGTCAGCCGACAAAGAGCTCTATGACTTTGTAACTAACCACACGGCCCCAAAAAAGAATAATGGAGAAGCGTCCATTCAGGACAGAGCAAAGCCATTTTTCTGTCCAGCTGGTCTAACAGAAAAGCATTATAAGATTATTTTAGGTAACAAACTCAGAAGAAAATTGACGTGGCACTTCTTAATTATTTTTTTTTAAACGTTTTGGCACTAGTTAGTGTGACCTGTTTACAGTAATATGTTGTTGATTTGTGAGTGTGGAGGTGATGAGAGCCCTTAAAAAAAAAAAAAGCTTTGATAATCTCAAAATCGTATTGCCTGAGATTGTGATTTCGAATCCCAAAACAATAAATCGTTCAGCCCCACTGGAGTAGTAAAAAAAAAAAACTCAAGCACAGTTTTTGTTTCTATGCTTCTTTCACTCATTATTTGTCTTTGGGTCCTCTTGGAGGTGCTCGATAAATCTGTCATCGTCTTGCCCTCAGTGAA
The DNA here is from genome assembly GCF_059441095.1 of Idiotropiscis lumnitzeri. Lineage (NCBI taxonomy): Eukaryota > Metazoa > Chordata > Actinopteri > Syngnathiformes > Syngnathidae > Idiotropiscis > Idiotropiscis lumnitzeri. Next base: position 733,644 of record NC_142391.1, read on the forward strand.
TTTTTCGAGAGGACCATCCTTTGCAACAGCCTGGTGTGGAGCTGCTCCCTGACAGGCCGAGCAGGCCTCACCTATCTGGAGGCGGTGGAGAGCGAGCGGCGGGCCAAGGAGAGCCTCCAGAACTTTCCGTCCGCACTGGTGCGGCCACTGCTGCACCTGGCGGCACTTGGCTGCCGTGGCCGCCTGAGCGAGCTCTGCGACGACATCTACGCCTTTGCCAAAGAGCGCTTCTTCCCTGGCGAGACGGTGGATGTCAGCGGACGCAACGGGGCCAGGTGCCGCAAACACAAATCAGGACATTTTGATCAAGTGAAGTGGAGGTAGAACAAAACAACTGCACAAACCTTTTGAGCCTGGTTCAGTCTGTTTGGTTCACAGCTGTAATATTTAAAAGATCCAAAATTAGTCTCAGGTTTGATAAATCACATGGTCCATGCTAATATCTTTGCAACTATTCCCATTATTTGAGTGGAGGTTCTGTTTACCCTGTTCGGCAGAATCAGTTTTCTGATTGGATGAAGCGTATGATTTGATCGGGTCTTTTTTTTTTTTTTGTAGGTCACTTTCCATGTAGATTTGTTTACATTCAGGCCTCAAAAATTCATCAAATAATTCACTTAAAAAATGATTGTCGAAAACCGATTATCTCTTCCAATACCGTCTTTCGTGTTTTTGTTAGAGCTCCAGCTGTTGTGAAATGCGGTATATAAACAAAGTTGTATTGTATAGATCAATTATCGGCCTGACCGATGATCAGAGCCGATATTTGTCATGTTTGCCGATTATGGGCAAAATTGTTATTAATATTTTAAAATGTTTTTATTTAACTCATTTACTGCCATTGACGGATAAAGACGTCAAAGATCCATTTTTTATTTTATTCGGATGGTAGTGAATGAGTTAAAAGATAATAAATTATAAGCTGGTTTATTTTAGCTCGCTACAGCGCGTTTCTCGCTTTCTTTCTTTCTCTTTTTTTCTCTCTTTCTTTCTTCCTTCCTCTCTCTCTGTCTTTTTCTTTCTTTTTTTTCTTTCTGTCTTTCTGCTGTGCTAGTGGCCCTGCCTGCATAGGCAGATTTGCCCGCCCACAGCGCCATCTGATTGGTCAATTTGCGCAGCCAATCAGCAGTAAGCTGCCCGTTTTCTTTTTCACCTTGAGTCACACGCAGGACGCGAGAGGTCCCACAAGAAGAGGAAGGTAAAGCGACAGACTTTACCCAAATTAGAATCAATGTCGGTTGATGACAACTCACGGCCCATCGTAACATGACGATGAGCCCTTATTCGTCATATAAACTAGGGCCAGTTCTACTCGCCACACGAAGGTGCCCTGCCTTGAGGCTATACCTAATCGTTCCCCGTTGTAACATTGCAGAGGTCATTTGCTACTCGAACGACATGGCTCCGGAGATAAGTCAAGATGATGATAACACTGAGAGGGAAATGGTGATAAAAGTAAGAAGTGAGTGAGTGCGAGTTTGTGTGTGTAAGTCACAAACTCAACTTTATTTATAGAGTACTTTAAAACACCACCGCCGCTCTATGTTGAACATGGTGCAAAAATTGACAGCAGAGTACTTGAAAACAAACTTGTCTATTTTCTAAGATCTAAAAAAAAAAAAAAAAAGCTTTAACATTTTGTAACTGTTCAAGAATTATGTGCTTAAAGGCATTTAAACCAAGTCCAAGTTTTGGAGCTTTTATTTTCAAAATTTTGACACCGTTTTACCACTTATTTTTTTAACAAATAACCAATATTTGAAGCTGATATTTATCGCCCTCCGTGTCAACTAATAATCGTTATCGGCCCTGAAAAAAGGCTTATAAGTCTATGACTAGCCTTAATTCAAGCTATCGGTACTCTTGTCAGCATTCGATACCAGCCGGCCCCCTTGTGGCCGTTTTACTATCTGGGACGAGAAATTATACGAATACAAGACAACTTTATTTATAATAGCGCATTTCAAGAAAATAACCATCAATTTCATGCTTGAAAGAAAATTGCTATATTCTGATACATAAGGCTGTATTTAAAATTTGTCATTGTTTTTTGTTTTCGTGGGAATTTTTATGCATCAAAAGTACTAGTGTTGTCGGAAACTACCGTATTTTACGGACGATAGGCCGCTACTTTTTCCCTCGATTTTGAACCGTGTGGCGAATACAAATATGCGGCTTGTCTGTGGGTTTTTCTTTCACTGGTGGGGGCGCTCTATAGTTGAGAAAATGCGCGTAATCCATCTCGATTTTTTTTTTCCTCGTGTCTGTTCTCCTTTAATGAGCAAAGTTGTTGTTGTCGTGTTAAAAGGCATTGTTTGAACAATCTGTTGATGTACCTTTATGTGCATCCAAAGTACAAAATGGTTCTGCACATGCAATAAACAACCCTTTTTTAAAAAAATTTTCAACATAGAAAACTGTTGGGTTTATAGTCTGGTGCGGCTTGTATTTAATTTGTATTTATTTTTTTTCACAAAAAGAGTTGCTGCAACTTATATGCACGGCTTATAGGCCGGAAAATACAGTACTCAATAATTGAGAACTGGTATCGGTCTGGATAAAATGGTATCGAAAATCCCTTCAAAAATAATTGCAAGATGTCAGACTCGACGCTGCGCTGGTTCGAAATTATAAGTTGTCGTCCTCGCCTTGAGCCGGGAGCAAACAGTCCGTAAAACTCAAATTTTGCACTTTACGATTCAAAGTGTGCTTTGTCTCGCGCAAAGCAGAACAGTTCGCCGTTTGGCAGCCAACCACTCACCTGAGCTCGCAGTTGTCACCTCTACACTCTCAATCGCTCGCCAGGGATAATCGAGTCTCAAAAGATTTGATGAAAAGCCAAAGCACTCGTTGGCATGTGGAATCGAGTTTGAGTGTGCATATCTTCAGCAAATGCTTGTTTGTGTGTGTGTGATTCGTTAGGCACATGTGCGAGATCCTTCAGGTCCACTCACCGCATTCGAGCGTCAACGGAGCGCCGGCCGCCAATGGACACAACGATTCAGCTGAGAGCAAAATCATCATCATCAGCGACAGCGACGATGACGAAGCCGCCGCCGCCTTTCAAAGTCCGAGCAGGTCAAAAAAAGTCCGAGTTGTCAAACCCTCCATCGTCACCACCGGCTCCGCTTTGAACTCGCAAACCACATTCATATTTACAGTATTTTTACAGTACAGAACATTTACAGTAATCCCTCGTTTTTCGCGGTTAGCTGGGACCGGAACCTCACGCAAAAAATGAAAATGATGTACAAGACACCGTTCCGTCGTAGTGGCCCCCCCTAGCCACTTTGTGTTAGTTTGGCTCAAAACTACGTGAAAGTGCGCCGTCGCCGGAAGTCATCGTAGCTTAACTTTGGCTTTGCACAATAATGTCACGAGGCCACTTTGCTCAAATGCGGCGCGGGATTCTCGTTAAGGTGCGCTGCGCCAAGACAAACATGAGCGTTTTATTTGCCAATGTTTTGTCGCGCATGACAGGTGGCTGAGCGCTCTCCGCTCAGTTTTCTGAGCACAGCTGTTCCTTTTCGTTTATGTGGCTCGCCTCCTTCTCATTGAACGGCTCATTTGAATAAGAAAATGCCGTTCGTTTAACATGGACGAGACTGGCCAATCCACTCGTGCGCTCATTGGTCCATCTCGCACCGGGAACCAATCACGCGCCTTGTATGAGGACCTGTCGATTCATATCTTCGCAGCAACTCGTCTTTCTGCTACATGGCTGTATTTTTCTTTCTTTCTTTTTTTTTTTTTCCTTTCCCTCTTTTTCCTGCCATATACCTGAACCTGCATCTGAGTCCAAATATCCATATCAGTCGAGTGTTTACTTTTATGGTGCATAACTAGATTCAAACACGGGTCAAGAAAAAATGGGCGCACTTTTGCAGGCCACTTAAAATGATTTGGCGGGCCACATATGGCTCAGGGGCTTTTTTTTGTTTTGACACCAATGTCCTTTATAGATTGACGTGTGACATGACCATGTGTGCGTCAACAGAAAGACGAAGAAGCCTCTGAGTCCGTCGGCGTTCAAGTACGAGGTGAGGATCATGACGGAGGAGCACAGCGAGCCGTTTGTCGTCAGAGCCAATCAGATCAGGTGACACACACCCCCCCCCTGTCCAGATTTGGGCAAAAGCGGTGAAGAGAGCGTGGCTCTGAAGTAGCAGCTTTGTTGTGTTCAGTCGCAAGAAGAACGTGATGTCCCGCGAGCGCCTGAAGCTGCTCCTCAAGCAGCATTGCGAGCCCGCCGACGGAATCATTCGGCTCAAGGTGAGGAGCTAACTCGCATTTGTGCCAGTTAGATTACCCACAATGCTTCACTTCCTCTCATGTGCCTCTGTGTCCGGCAGGCAACCAGCGTGGCGAAGTACCGGCTGGCTGAGCAGAACTTCTCCCACTTCTTCCCAGATGAACCGCCCCAGTTCCCCTGCAGTGTCAAGATGGAGGGACGGGGCTCACCGGCGCAGGTGAGCGGACGTTTTAGAGTGCAAAGCCACACTGAGTGAGAAACAAGACGAAGAAACACCTCTCTAACTGGTTAGATGGACTAACTCCCAAGAATGCTGAACATCTAAGTATATATATATGTGGGTGTGTGTGTGTGTGTATATATGTATTAGGGCTGTCAAAATGAAAGCGTTAACTCAGGTGATTTTTTTAACTCAGTTAACTATTAACTCAATTTTTTTTTTTTTTTTGTCTGGTTTCTGTCCCCCATGAAAGCGGACTGATTACATTTGGGTTGAATTCAAGCAAGACATTTGCAAAAATCCGTTTTTAGCTTGCAATGCTACAAGTGATTTTTTAATTTTTTTTTTTCTGTTGAATGTTATGAAGCAAACCAGTAACTGCATCTAATCGATGCGTGCTTGAGCTTTTTCTGCATTGTCATTTTGAAATGATGTCCTGCTTTTCAGTAAAGGAATCCAAAGTCAAAAATGGCTTATTAAAATGTTAGTTGCAGTCGTGGAAAAGACGCATTTATTGCTCATCAGTACTGCATTTTTATTTGATGACATTTTACTCGTCAGACGAGCGCATGGCTGCTGAAGGCGGCAGCGGAGAATCTCAAACTGCTGCAGCAGAAGGAAGAAATGATGGCCAAGGCGAGACTGAAGAGGGACAAGGAGGAGGCGGCGCAGGATGCCAAAGACAAGTTGAAGGAAGAGCAGAGGCTGCGCTTTGAGGAGGAGAAGCAGAAGAGGAGAGAAGAGAAGGAACGCAGGAAGCAGGAGAAGGATCTAGTGAGTCTCAAGAGCCTTACTTTTTTGTGTTTTGAGATAAAAAGAACAAGGAAATTCTTTGTCTTAAATTGACTTTGAATTTCAACGACTGACAGGTTTTCTTTTAAATGACTTTCTAATCGTGATTTCATGTATATCTTTTCTTACTTATGAAACAAGTGACGACTTGAAAAACGCCTACTTTTAATGAGGAATATGGCCACGCCCCCCTCCGCTCTCTCAACGGTAATGCCGGAGTCACTAAAGGGACCGATTGCAAACTCTCCGTTGGAAATCATCCCACTTTTGTTGCTTAGAACGGCCAAAAATGGTGATCAATTGGCACCAAAATTCACAAAGATCCATGCCAGCCTGCTGGCGAGTGTCCGCCGCCGTCTGCCTCTTGAGAGTTGACACAACTTTAGCGTAGCTAAATGTTTGAAATATGACCAGCCGGGGTTCGTGTGCGCATTTTTGCGCTTGTTCGCTTCAGCCTGTGTAAGTGGAGAATAAATAAGAAATAATAAATCCAAAGTATTGTGCAAGAACGCTTTTCTACATTTACAGGTTAAAGTGGACAAGATTTGCATTTTGGTGGCGATCGCTCGCCGTTTTAGACAACAACTCTTTATCCAGCAATATAGGAACGCTTGAAACCGGAAAAAAGAGAACAAGCCAAGCTCCAAAAGTGTCGTGCCAATTGGTCGTCAATCTTATCACAAAAAAAAAAAAAAAAAACTTTATTCACAACAGAGTCTTTGTTGGGCTGATTTCTTTTACTTCTTTTTTTTTTTTTTTTCAATCGTGCCGGACCCAAAATGTCAATTATTACGTTCGGATCGGGTCGAGCTTGTATTCTCTCTCGCTACCTTTTTTAAAATATGATTATAAATTGTGTATTCTAAAATGATGTTTGTATATTAAACTAAAGAATATCCATCCATCCATCTTCTGTCCCGCTTCTCCTCACGAGGGTCCTGGAGCCTATCCCAGCTATCATCGGGCAGTAAGCGGGGGTCACACCCTGGACGGGTTGCCAGCCAATCGCAGGGCACTTGTTATAAAATCAATAATTTGCATGAGAGAAAAGAAAATGCTTTGTATGGCCATTGTTATTTAGCAACTAAAGAGGAGCGGAGACTCTCAAAGCCAGAGCATGCCCTGCGCATGTGAACACCGTGGCCCCGCCCTCTTTTTAATAATCCCCTCTGCATTCATTCCATATTTTTGATCTGGTATTTTTCGATAGGGAGTAGCAAGAAGTTAAGAATAACCTAAAGACGAGGGAATTGAAAAGAGACGCGTACGCAGCGGTAACACATGGCTCAGGACACTTTACGCAGCGCTCAATGCCCGACATTCAAGAGGACGAGATCCGAGACTGAACTCCTGCACAATACGCATCTTACTCCAAATAGAATACTTGATTCTAAAAAGATTGCTCACACACAAAATCACTTTTCTCATGGGTCTCTCTTGGCTTTTGCAGGAGCGCGAAAAGCTGAAGGAGGAGAAAAAGAAATACGCTGAGAGGCTGAAACTGTGGAACAAACCCAGAGAGGACATGGAGTGTGAAGATCTCAAGGTCAGTGAAGGCGTCAGCAGGGGCCGCCGCCGAAGGAGGAGGAGCCTCAGCTTCTCATTTCCTTCTCACAGGAGCTGCCCATTCCCACGCCCGTCAGGACTCGTCTGCCGGCCGAGCTCTTCGGAGAAGCCACGATGGTCCTCGAATTCCTGCGGGCCTTTGGCGAGGACTTTGGACTCAAGGACGAATTCCCGGAAGGCGTCTCTCTCTGTAAGAAACGTGGCTTGGAAAGAGCGCATCTCTCATGCAATTCAGATCCCAAAACGAAAGAAAAATAACACAAAACTGGTATTGAAACGCATTGTGGGAGTGTTTCAGCCTCAGCCAATCAGATGGCTGGTTAGGGAGATGTCGTGAGTGGTGTGCTTTGGGCAGTGTGTCTGTTGTCTAAAGCTGTGATCTTTCTTGCTTGCAATAACACCAATGCGACATCGTGGACGGCTGCCCTTTTGTCCAGCTTTCTCCTGCACATACGTACTGTTCTGTTCTGATTGGATGACAGTCGTCTCAGACTTTAGCCAGCAGGGTGTGCTAACATGCACTCTGAAATGCTCAATGGCTCAATAGCACGTCCAGGAAAATTAAATGTAAATAGCCAGCCTCACCGAGCACCAAACCGTGAAACTAAAAATACTTCCGACTCCGTTTCACCCTCCCCTGAGCATCATGTGAACATTTTGCAAAGTCGACCGGTCGGCCTGCGATGGTCGAGTTAAAATCCGCCCGACTATCTTCCCTAATTGCCGGAGCCGCTCGCTGTCGTTGAAAGGGTTTGAATTTTTGGAAGCCTAATAATAATGTGCTGACATTTTCAATTTGGTACGGATAGATTGGCAACAGTCATTTGGTGAAGTTGGCAGCCGCCGCCCATGGTGGTGCTTCACCATTTAGGCAAGACAAACACTTGATCTTTATCTGTGCGAATTGGTTCATCGGCTGACGTAATAAGAAAATATCATCAATGAAAAAACTTTTTATTTGGCTCCTTCCAACCATAAAAATGTGAATTACTTTCTTCGTCCTGTTAGTTTTGTTTTGTTTTGAAGTAACAACTGAAACAAAAGCAACCTTCGTCATGTTGAAATCTGCGAATCTGATCGCTCGTTCTCTCTTTGGCAGCAATTCTGGAGGAGGCCCTTGTGGGTTCTGATCCAGAAGGTCCTCTCTGTGAGATGCTCTTCTTTTTCATCACGGCCATCTTTCAGGCTCTGGATGAGGAGCGAGAGGACGTGGGCAAAGATGCGCACGAAGGTGAGCTGTGCGTGTGTACGAGACGTTGCGACGGCTTTCTTGATGAAGCCCGAGCGCCACGCCTCCGTCATTTGAGGTGATCATTTCCACCGTTTGATTTCTTCCTCGGGCTGCTTGCGCGGTCCTCGATAACGATGCTCCGTCTTATGACCAAAAAAAAATGCTTAAATACGGCCAAGTGTTTGAAGAGACGAGACACCTACGTACGTTGAATCGTATGTATCCTAATCCAGATCCTTTTATTTCATGCGACAACATTGAATAATTTCAACACATGATTTATTGATTTTCAGTGTACGCGGGTAGCCGCGTGTGTCTTTTCTCAGTGGGGGGCTCCGCCTGTGACCCGAACCGGGCACGATGGTTCTGTTTTGTTTTGTTGTTGAGCGGGACCTTTTTAGCAAGATGACTTTTGGTGAAACTTGAAAATGGCCATGTCAAAACCAAAACAATTATCGCCTCAAAACGTCAAAGTCACAACAAGATGTTGAACCGCTTTGCTTTTTCTCTTGTGGCTTACAAGACGTCTTGATGTGTCATTGCGTTTCATCGAGCAGCGAAAGGACACTTTTTTTTGGGGGGTTGCGCGAGATGCATGAGGGGGGAGACATTGACCAACCCAAAAATGTATTTGGTGAAAAGAAAGGAGAAAAAGACGGATCATACGCGCGCTTCCAGTTTTTGCATGCGTTTTTTTTTTTTTTTCAGATTTGTCCGAAGCTCCGGACGACGACGGCGAGCGGGCCGTCTCGGCCGAGAGCGCCGCCCTGACGTCGGCGGCCGCCTGGTCTCAGCTCCATCTGGGCTGCAGCCTCCAGGAAGTAGACCTGGACAGCTGCACGCTGTCGGAAATCCTGCGTCTGCACATCCTGGCGTCCGGCGCGGACTGTAACCACGGCAACCCCAAGTTCCGCTACCAGAAACAGGGCGGCTTCACGTCCATGGATGATCCGTGCGTGGAGCTTTGCTCGGCCCAGCCGGCACTGATAAGGAAGCTGGCGCGCACGGCCGTCTACGACCTGACGCCAGGTGAGCCGGTCGCCGGTCACATGCTCTCGCCTCATTTTTGAAAATGGTGACCGGGAGTAAACGCAAATCCGCGTTTGTGGCTTTTGTCCAGGTGAGAAGCTGAGCATCCTTCAGGCGTTGACGGGCAAGCTGCTAACGTTGGCGTCGAGCAGAGATCTGATCGAGGACTGCGTGGAGGAGCAACGTGCCGCCAGGCAGGAGCTGAGGGAGGTTCGGGCTGAGCAGCACCGCAGAGAGAGAGAGGAGGCGGCGCACAGGTAATGCACGCACGCACGCGGGCGCCGCCCAGCTAACACGAACCCAGCGTGACGCGAGTACGTCGCCTCCTGCAGGGTGCGCCTTCGCAAAGAGGAGCGTCTACGTGAGCAAGAGCAGCGCCTTAAGATGAGAGAGCTGGAATTGAAGAACCACGATACGGATGCTTCGGCGCACACCGAGACCCTGAAAGGTTGGCCTGCTGCAACAAAATCAAATCTTGTTTTTGTTTTGCCGGTGGGATTTTTACTCCTCAAAATACAAATCAAGCGAAAGGTTTGACATCTGCGCGAAAAGGTGACCTCATTGACGGCTCGGCTCGTCTCTCCCTTCAGCCCAAGTCGAAGACTTGCCCACGACCTCCGACCCCAAAGCCCCGCCAGCCCCCCCCACCGGTCTGACGGCTGAGGAACTGGACGAAGAGGAGGAGAAGGTGAGACGCTCGCCAACACCGCACAGTTTGCTGCCGCTGCCCCGCGAAACGGAATGACCCGTCAACATGGCCGCTTCCGAGCTTTTATCAGCTGTAAGAGAGCGGAAGGATGGCGGATGCGTGTTGTGATGAGCCGAAAGCTGAGCTAGGGGCGTGACGCTTCACACCCGGCGCTCACCTCTCTTGTGGCTAGTACTCTAATTGTTATCTAATTAAACCCCAAATACATGGTGAGAAATACATATATCTATATATATATCTTTTAGTCTGTCTTTGGTTTCATTCATGAATTTATCCTCTTCCTGGTGACAACGTGGCACGCCGCATATTTGATCAGAGGATGCAGCCACCTGTTTTTTTTTGTTTTTGGTCGCATTTGCGGCATCTCACAGCCATCATGAAAGGGGCTTTTACATGTTGCGTCTCGGCTCGCTCGTGCAGGTACGCGAGCTGCTGGAGCGCATCCAGAAGGCGGCGGCTTGCACCAGCCTGCATCCGCTGGGCCGCGATCGCCTGTACCGCCGCTATTGGCTCCTCCCCTCGGCCTCGGCGCTCTTCGTGGAGGAGGACGGCTTTGGCCTGACCGAGGACATGTTGCGGCCTCGCCCTAAAGCCGCCCGGGATGCCGCCGCCGACATGGAGGACGACAATCCAGTCCAGGAGGAGCCTGCGGAGGGAAGGTGCGTCAGAAAGTTCACCTTTATCAGTTTACAGGCCAAAAAAGAAAAAGAAAAAAATGCAATCAAATAGCGGGGAAGAGTGAGTTGGGTTTATCAAAAATAATTAAGAGAGATTAATTGATTAAAATCTTTCGTTGCAGCCCTGCAAGTTGAGTCAAATACATTTTTGGTGGGACAGATGTCAGTTTTTTTTTTTTTTTTATCCTAGAAGTAGAAGTAGAAATTAACAATCGAGTGACTTCTGGTTTTGGTTCCGGTCCAACATGCTCCACGTTTGCCCTGTTCTTGTCGCGGCAGTGTTGGCTCGAGCCCGGCCCCCCTGCACTGCTGCGGCCCGCCGGTCAACCGTCCCAACCAGTGGTTCTTCTACAGCTCGGTGGAGGAGCTGGACCAGCTGATGGACGCGCTGAACCCGCGAGGCTATCGCGAGAGCAGCCTGAAGGAGGCGCTGCTGCAGGAGCGCGAGCGTCTGCTGGAGGTTCTGCAGACCTGCGGGCGTAGCGAGTACACCTGCACCGGTACGAATCACACGCACGCACACAGCCGCTGCTGAATCGCACGCCGACCGTTGCGCATCATTCCACACGTGGCATTTGCTTACGTTTGCGGCGTCGTGACCGCATTTTCGAGTGGTTGCTCGTAGGAGGAGTTAAAGTTATTAACTCAATAACCAGAGAGGATTCAGAGAAAAACTTCTGTTTACTCACTTCGAACACACATTCGCAACATTTTACAACAGAGCCCTCCCCCTCGCAACATCTCGCGGTACCTCACAAACTCTCGCACCTGCGCTGTTAGAATAACATAACTGAACAAAAGTCACGTCAATTGCTGAGTATTGGAACAATTCATCAAAATCGGTTCAATGTAAACGTTGGTGCTCTTTATTCAGGAAATAGAATTGGATTTAAGACTTGTACCTTCTCTTGGAATTTGAACCTCGAGTCTACCCTTTAGCGCTAGAGCGTCCCCTCTCGATGGGGACCTTTCAGACGAAAACCGTCTCCATGGCGACAGCCCTCGCGTGCCTCGTCTCGTCACATCGTGTGACCGTCCTACGTGTCGCGTCGCCTTTGTCCAGATGATCCCGAGTCATCCCGATCGGTCCCGGAATGCACGGCTGCGGCCGAGACCCTCATGGAGGGCAGACTGCGAGACCTGCTGCTTGACATCGAGGACCGCATCCACCAGGGAACTCTAGGGACTCTCAAGGTAACGCCATCGGTTGCGCAATGATGCCATCGAGTGACGATGTCACCCCCACGCCGGCTTGTATCTTTTCTAGGTGATGGACAGACACGAGTGGCGTGCTGCGTTGGAGGGAGGACATTATGAGCTGCTGAGTCCTGATGGAAGCGAAGCGATGGAGCTGGACTCTGCTCACCTGAAGGCCGGAGCCGGATATGTCGGCGTGGAAGACGGGTATAAAGACAAAGACTGTCAAAACTGAGATACAGACTTACATGAGGACATAGAGAGACGCGATAGATGGCGATAGATGGGTTAGAAGAGGCCGTGAGAGATTATGAGGACGTGGAGACTGCGAAAACAAAGCGATGAAGATGAAACTATATCAACTGACTGGAATAAAGCCATAGAGTGTGATCTGAATGAAGATGTAGAAATTGACTCGTGCGAAGACAAACTGATGGATGAACAGCCTTATGATGACAAAGACGATCGAAGACCGAATCTGGATCTGAAGACTGAGGCGGGTATCGGGGAAAATGGGAATGAAAACAGACAAACGACAAAGATATGGCCATTACTAATAGAGATGGGGATGAATACATTAGAAAAAAATGATAGAGACCGAAGGATGAATATGAAAATATGAGATGGGTATGGAGACTGTCAAGTAAGAAACACAAGTAGGAGAACAGACACACGTCTGAAAACAAATGACTTTGTATGAAAGCAGGCAGGTATGGAGACGAGTACAGTATGGAGATGGCTATGAATTCATTACGAACAGACGTGTGTGAAAACGTATAAAGGCAGACAAGAATGACGACGGATGGCTATGACAACATTAGATGGGTATGGAGAGAGAGACGAGTATGAAAATGTGTCACGTATGACAAGGAGACGGGTGGGAGGACAGGCAACCAAGTCAAGTGATGGCTGTGAGAACATTGAAAGCAGAGTAGCAAGTATGAAGATGTGAACTGTCATGGCTATGAAGACACCAATATCTCCCCTAATGAGCTTGTGTGTGTGTGTGTGTGTGTGTAGGCTGCTAGCGGACAAGATGGTGGCAGTGAAAAGTCTGGCTCAGGCGTTGGGCCATATCGAGCGCGGTATCGAGAGACGCTTCCTCAAAGCCCCACTTGGTAGGTCTGAAGGTCCGCAACAAATTTGGTATATTCAGTTCAACTGGTGCGAAGACGTTAGATGCGACAGAGACAAACTTGTACGAGCATGCGATCGATGGGTCTGGAGAGACGTCATAGACACGATCACAGAAGCAATAAGACTGTCAACAGGCACACGTCAAAAACGAAACGGAGCGCCTTGCAAATCGACGGGTTTGAAGCATGTGACGTGGAGCGCCGGAGATGGTTCGGCGATTGAAGTTTACTGTCTGGCTCCAAGGGCTGAACGATTTTAGGGGGGGAAAAAGTCGCAGACACGTACTGCGATTTTGATTTCATTTGGGATTTTCTTCACGACGTACAAGCATGACAGAAAATTAAAAACTATAAAAGCTATTACTGTAATAATGCTGGACACTAACCAACAAATGTAATAAAGTTTCGTTTCTAGTAGGGCTGTAATGGACATCGCGGTTTGACGTAGTGCGATTATGTCATGGCAAGGCAGCGCCGTTTTGTATTTTTTCCTCTCTCGCCTAACCTGCGGCGTTTGAGTGACAGATGAATTAGCCAACCAGAATTGTCGATGCTCGGGTCTTAATGGCGCCGGCCAGTCAATGTTGTTGGCTAACGCACGTGCCGACGGTCAGCGCAGCCCGACAATAACGCGCTCCACGTGCGCGTTGGGTTTTTCCTGGGATTGCCGTGCACTTCTGCCGCTGTCGACCAGGAGAGGGAGAAGCTCGTGCTAATGGAGGGCGGATCGTCTATTATTTGGACATACGGCGTATTCGACGACAACTACCGGTTATCCAAGTGCTAAGATAAGATCGCGGATATGCTGGAGTGGCGAGCGAGGAAATGAGAGACAAGTGTAAAGGAAAAGTTGAAGAGGGTATAAAATGATGCGAGTCGAAGCAGGAACGGATAACACTCGCATTTGAATGCATGTGAAATACAAAAAATGCTAATCGAATCGTAATCGCAATATTAGTCTGAATAATCGCAATTAGTTTTTGTTTTTTTTCCCCCCAAAATCGTTTAGCCCTAGTTTCTAGCTATTCATCCCTGCACAATCTTCCTCGCACAAGCTAAAAAAAACCATGGCTATGAGTCTCGTCGTTCCTCCTCTAACAATATGCGGGATGTGTTGTTTTGTATTTGTTTCATTGTGGATGTGAAAATGCTTTCATACTAAACTGCATGCTCTTTATGACATAAATGTCAGATTATTTCAATACAATCATTGTCCATTAGCAAAGCTAAATTGATTCAAATGTAAAATAGCCGTCGTCTTATTTTTCATATTGATTGAAATACAACATTTCTGTTCATGGCTCCTGTGTCTCCACCCGAAGACGGTTCGAGCCCGTCTTCTGTTATTTTGGGTCTTGCCCATTTCGCTTTAGCGCCTTCTCGGTACTCGCTAGTGGCGTTGTTTGTTCGTCGTCCGCGGAGGAGAGGATCTGCATCGCGCAGCTCGTTGCTGCTGCCGTGCGCTGACGGCAAAACCTTTGACCATTTGTGACCTTCCGTCGTGCTGCTGCTCCAGCGAACAGCCTCAAATGCTGGCAGCGAATGCGCTAAGCTAACATGTGGCTAACCCCGCCGCAGGTGAGGACGAGTGCAAGAAAGAGCAGAAGAGCAAAAAAGGCAAGGAGAAGGACGAGGACCCGGCCAGCGACGGCTCGCCTCGTCCGTCACGTGACCGATGCCGTTTCATTCCTTCTCTTGCTCGCCTTCACCTTCTCACTCGACTGCTGACTTTTTTTTCTTTCTCTTTGGCTTTTTGCTGCACCTGTGTCACTCCATTTCACTTTTTGGTTCTTGCCCTTTGCACTTTTTTTTCACTTATCTGGGGCATGGTCTTTTTCTCTTGCTTTTTCTTGAACTTTCTCACGTACTTTCACTGTGTTGCTTTTACATGTTTCTAATCTTTCACGCTCATTCCCGTTTCAATGTTTTGGGGCTTTCTCTTGCTATCTTTTATCTGTCTGTCGCTCGCATTCTCACTTCATCGTTGCTCTTTCTTTCCCTCCCTCACCGTTTTTCACTGACTTCTTACTTTTATGTTTTTCTTCCCTGCTGCCGTTCTCGCACATCGCTTTGCTTCTTTCCCCCTAATTTTCTCTTGCTCTCGTTGGCATTTTCTTTCTTTGTTTTTTTCTTCAGACGCCAGTGATAGCAGTCGTGCGATGAAGCACGTGTTGGAGCGATGGCGAGAATCTCTGCTGTCGTCTTCCAGTCTCTCTCAGGTCATTGGTCCCGCCGCCTCTCTCCTCTCATTGGCTACTTGTATCCGTGCTCTTTTATTTTGTTCAATTCTGAACAAGCCTTTGTGTTTATACGTGTAGGTTTTTGTTCACTTGGCCATCCTGGAGAGAAGCGTACTGTGGTCTCGCTCCGTCCTGAACGCCCGCTGTCGCGTGTGCCGCCGCAAAGGCGACGCCGACAGCATGCTGCTATGCGACGCGTGTGACCGCGGGCACCACACGCACTGCCTCAGGCCACGCCTCAAGGTGCCCAGCGGCTGCCCAGCGGCTGCCCAGCGGCTGCCCAGCGGCTGCCCAGCGGCTGCCCAGCGGCTGCCCAGCGGCTTGGGTCGCCTCAGCCTCAGCGTCAGCGTCGCGCTAATCGCCCCTTTGCTTCACAGAGCGTTCCGGATGGCGACTGGTTCTGTCCCGACTGCCGGCCCAAGAAGAGATCCAGCCGCCTTCCTTCTCGCCAGCATTCTTCACTTGATGAGGATGACGAAGAGGAAGAAGACCAAGAAGAGTGGAGAGACAAAGAGCCAGAGGTTGTTATGAGGTGCGTGTTATGCTACTCTTCCAGGAGCTTTGCTGCTGTTATTTCCACTTGTTGTTCACTGCTCTCAGTTTGCAGTTTTAGCAGCTCGTGCTGTTTTTATAAACACCACATCCGCCAAATAGCTCTCTATTTCCAAAAAAAAAGTTAGATTCTGACATTTTCAGTTTTTAAGGAATCAGCAGTGGTTCATAAGTAAGTTTTACATCAATGCAGCAGTTTTTTTTTTCCATTGGGAAACCTTTGTGAAAAGAAAACGACCAAGCAGGACAGTGACTTTGTTTTAGTGCCTCTTTGGTGAGAGTAAAATGCCTCAACTCGTCCAACATCTGTTGTGTTTGGCCGGCATTTTCAATTTTGTCTTAGGCTTTGTCCTTTGGACGAAAATGCTTATTAGGAGTCGTTCCTATTCGCATCTCAAAAAGGTTTCGGTCCGTTTTAGTTGAAAATCGGCAGCCGAGAGCAAAGACTTTCTGATGGACTACGAAGGATTATGCGAGACCAACCGATTGAGTGGAAACGGTGGAATCACTGCTCATTGCTCCAAAATAAGCCAAGAACCAAAACATTTTATTTGGCAACTTAAACAAAATCAAAACGTGTGCACAACGTCGACTTGTAGTAGATTTGCTCCAATACAGTAGCCCGAGTCCAAGTCCATCAAACCGATCGTCGTCTTCTTTACTTGAGCGCAACCGAGTCGCCAAGCGAGCTCGATTCACTTTTAGGAAAAGCGAAAATCTACAAAATGTCGACGCTGCGTGCTCATGCGGAGGGCGGAGCTTGGCTGGCGTCGCCCTCCGCCTGGGCGTGGCCAAACCAGGATAGGTTGCACCAGCAAGACAGGTGACGTGGCCAATAGGAAGGGATGTCATCAATTTGGAACGTCTGACGGACCGCACGCTAACAATTTGGTCTCGTCACGTGCGTCACGTCATGTTTTCGTCGTCAAAGAGCCGCGTTTCGCTCATCGCTGTCTCGTTATCGTCATGAAAAAAAAAGGGCCGTTCGCAAAATATTCTCGTCATCGTTGATGAAAATAACACCATCTGACATCCAATCTGTTCGTGGGTTGTGGCAATGTTGTCCCTCCTAATCTCTTGTGTACTGGCACGCTGCTGCCATCTACTGGCAGCAGTGTGCCAGTAAAGTTGTACAGCATCGGACCTTCCTGCACCCTTTCCTGGATAGAGACAGAGTTGAGTATACTGAATGAAGCGGATCGGTTAACTGAGCTGCTTAGCCGAGTGACGATTATCTTATCATTAGCTGCTCTTAACTTATCTCCTTTTTTATTTAGCTGAGTTTTTTTAATCGCTGATATTGGCTGAACAATTGATTGTTTTGGGACCGAAATCGCAATCTCAGACAACGCAATTTTTAGATTGTTAAAGCTGCTTTTTTTTTTTTATATATATAAATCAGCAGCAATTACCCAACTGCTGCTATAAATAGCTCTCTATGATTATCTTTACACTTTTATTGTCATCTTATGAGCTACTTTTGAAAATGGCACATTTTTTTTCTGTCCAGTACCAAGAAGAGCCAGGCTGCACCCCCGAAAGGCAGGAATAGTCAGCCCACGCCCAAAAGTGATCAGGCCACTCCCAAGAGTGCCACGCCATTCAATGGGAAAAGTGTATCCAAGTAAGTATTGTTCAGGAGCGGGTATTGGTGGAAGCCATGTGTCGCTTGTCACTGTCATGTTATTTTTTGTGAACATGCCATTTCCCCCTCCCTGTATGAAGCGCTTTGTTACAGCTGCAACTGTGATGAAGTGCGCCAAAGTTGTATTGTTTTGTATCAGGTCATCAGGCAAGAAGGCCACACCCCCTTTGCCCAAGGCCACCACGTCAGGCAGCAAGAACGACGACAGCGCCAGAAGGTCGGCGGGTCGCAAGAGATCATCCGCTATGGGTAAACATGCGGTGACGGTCCGGGTGTCCGTATGTGACATCACCAGGTTTTTCCTGGCTCAAATGGTGGCAGAGGCCCTCGCACTTTGACAAATGCATACAGACATTGTCTATTTTGGTGAATACAAAATGGCCGCCATGTCCTGGCACTTCAGATGACACATCAGTCAAATTAACGGTTAAGACAGCCTGAATGACATAAAGGAACCGTTTGTTTAAATTTAAAAAAAATAATTCAATCTTAGGACGCCAAGATGCATTTATGTGATTTTTTTTTTTTTTTTTTGTGGGAAAGGTAAGCGATAGAAAAATGCAAAAATGTTGCAAATCATCAACTTTATTTTAGCACACAATGCCAAAGCATCCAAACATTTTGAATAAAAACAACCATCAGAAAATCAAACACTCGCATCATTAAATTGGGACTTCGGTTAACTATATATTTACCGTTCCAGATCATATGTGATATGAAAATGATCCATTTACATGTCTTTTTTATTTATTTTTTACCCCTTCAGTAAAAGGCACTTTAGTAAAAACTTTAACCTGCCGACTCCCCACCCCCCGCAGATGCGGCGCCGGCGCCATCCCTACCCCGCAAGTTGGTCCTCCCGTCTCCGTCTAGTGCCGCCACCTCATCTTCAAGTAGCCGCCGCTCATCCGGGAGGAACCAAGGCGTCCACGAACTGTCGGCGTGCGAGCTTCTGATTGTGGACTTGGTCCGCCACGACGATAGCTGGCCCTTCATGAAGCTGGTGACGCGCACGCAGGTCAGCCCGGTTGCTGTGCGATCGCCTGCCGGTCGCTGCGTTACTTCCCGTCTCGCTCATGTGTGCAGGTGCCCGACTACTATGACATCATCAGCAAACCCATCGCGCTCAGCACCATCAGAGAAAAAGTCAACAACTGCCAATACCTCAACTCCGGTATCCGTAACACACACACACACACACGCACACACCGAAGAGTCAGTCTCACAACACCCTCACTGGACGGTTCAATTTTTTTATCGTCCGACAGATTAGCCCTTTTTAAAATGATCAAAATTGGTTGGAGCTTTCCGTTCAGTGTTGGGAGTCACTCGGGAGTAATGTCCTTACGCTGTTTGTCCACTAGATGAAGCTCTTACTCCATTCATCAACACCGCCGACATTTCCGGCAAAGTTGGATTAGCTTGTCGCGCTGTTGCTGCAGAAACTCCTCAGCGTGACGATAGCTTCAAAAACAAAATCTTCTGCTTCGCACCATCAGCAACAAGTGGCAAAGGAGAACTAAGAGTATGCCACACTTGTTTAGTCCCCCGCGCATAACAGATGAAAGCCTTGGCGTGACTGGGCAAGAAATTTTCAGGCTGGATATGTAAGATTGGCTCCTGTTTCAGTCCAACTCTCGTTATAGGTAATGAAAACAAACAATTGCATTTTTTTAGCGCCTTTTTTTTTTCTAGTAAATATCAGCAATAGAACTGGCCTCCAAAAAAATCCACGTGGCTCGAGCCCAATTTGGAGCTCTCACATTCAGCCAATTCTTAAACACGCACGCTCATTTGCAACACTTTGCCTCGTTAAATGAGAAATGGTCTTTCTCATGCATCGCGCCTTTCCTGCTCGACTCACTTGCTCTCTCACACCTCATTCTGCCAAGCTGGGTGTCATTTTCTTAGTTGCGCTCATCCTTTTGATTTCTTTTTTTTTCACGCCACTTGATGACATGCAATATGCGCAGGTGACTTCATCTCGGACGTGGAATTGATGTTCTCCAACTGCCTCCAGTACAACGCTCGCCACACCAACGAGGCCAAGGCCGGCATGCGCCTGCAGCAGTTCTTCCGTGCCCAGCTGAGCAAGCTGGGCCTGTCGGAGCACGCCGCTGCCGCCCCCCCGCCCACCAAGCGAGCTCGCCACTGAGCTTCTCACCCTTTGTCGCCACTCCCGCCCCTAAAAAAAAAAAAAAAGGCGTCTTGAGAGGTGACTCATTGACCACATTTAACGGGACCACAGGGGTCAGAGATCATTGTCAATTGAGCCGTTTGCGTGTAGTGTTATCCTGTTCCCCACGCTCGCCTTGTTACAACTACTGACCTCTTACTGTTCAGGGTGTTGACTTCCTGTGGTGCCTCCCTTCACAATCCTTTTGCACTGACACCACACACACGCTCACATCTTTCGTGTTTCTCAGGGACAACGACAACTAAATAGTAATGATCTTGCTGGCTACCAAATGACATTCCCATTCCTTTCACTCTTTTCATGTTGTCTCTTTCAGAAATGCCACTGACGATGCAAGCCGAATCACGTGCGTTGTCATTAGACTAGTTGACACGCACACATGCGTGAATTTAAAAAAAAAAAAAAATCATTTTTGTCTTCATGACCCTAAAACCATTAACAAGTTTGCGTTCGACTTAAATTGATGTTCTTAGGAAGCATCCTGGAGCTTAGCTTAGTTTACCACCGACAAGATGGATTCAACGCTTTCATCATTTTGTTGTGGACTGGCGCAAGTGTTTTTTGGGAGTGCAGGTTAATGTTTGTTCCTCTTATTTATTTATGACTGATAAATGAAACACCGCCCTCAACACTTTGTCCAGCCATGTGAAACAAAAATAAAAAAATTTTAAAATAAATTTACGTGTTTTCATTTTAACGACCTCACTTGATAAATGAAACACCGCCCTCAACACTTTGTCCAGCCATGTGAAACAAAAATAAAAACATTTTTAAAATAAATTTACGTGTTTTCATTTTAACGACCTCACTTTCATGTATGAACAGTTGCCAGCCAATCGCACAAGTCACGTGACCACCTAATGAATTGTCATAAATGTCATTGTCATATGGCTGCGTCACCGGTTCTTTAATTTATATTTTGTCTTTTGAATTTGGCCTCTGATCAACGCGAGAACGGCGCAGAGGACGTGCACGTGGGGGCTATACGTGCACTAATTGGACGATCACCTCATTAATATTCAGTCACCAATTTGTACGGCTGTGGCCACGCCCCTTCGCAAACCTCGGCAATTTCCCTCAACCCCCATCCCCCCTCCCTCCCTCCCTTTACTCCCCTCCTCGGCTGTCCACCCTTTTGCTAGCCGCTACCTTCCCCCCCTCAACCGAAGTCTTGTGACGGCGTAGCTCGGTCGACAAAGTCCGGGACAGAATGGTAAGGAGCGGCTTTTTCGAGCGCACCGGTGGTCGCGCGAGGGCTCCTGGCTTTCGGTTGGAAGCGTGTTTGTGTGAAGCTCGTGTAGTTGAGTGGCGGCCAGCGTGATGTTAGCCAGCATGGCCGCCGCCGCCGCGCCACTTAGTCAGCACCGAAGCGAACGTCACTCGAGTGGTCGAACCTGGGTTCAAAAGAGACCAGCGCCGCCTTTGTCCCGTCCACACCATGGGGTCTCGGCAGCCAGTTCCGCCCCACGCCGGTATTCGGACCGTTATGCCCCGGGGCGGCCATTTTAGCCCCGCTGCCGGGTAGCCACGCCACGCCAGTGCCGTGGGTCCGGTGGTCTCACCTAGGCCAGGCCAGGCCTAATTTGAAAGTCCAGTCCACAGATACCCTGACCACAGCCGGCTGATGTGAAGCTAATAATACCTCCAGCCTTCCAGCCACTGTGGTCAAATGAGGAGGTTAAAAAGAGCTTTAATTAAACATTGACTTGGTTCGAACTTTTGTTTTCATCAAGGCTGTCAAGAGTTTATTTTGCCATTTTAGACTGTTAATGTTATTAAAATGTCATTAACTGAGACATTGACTTGCAAATGAGTTCATATTGTCACCAGTGAAATAGTAACAATTACTATTATATATCAACACCATTAGTTTACATTGTTGTTTTGGAGCATTAAATAGGTTAATAATATGAT
>NC_142391.1:4343429-4382745 GCF_059441095.1 Idiotropiscis lumnitzeri
AACAGTCTCCCTCAGAATTTTTGGGCAAAAATCAGAATTCATGGTTCCAGCAATCACAGCAAGTCCTCCGGGTCCTGAATTAGCAAAGCAGCCCCAGGTCGTCGCACGAACCCTATTCCTAAATCTATGAGCAGGTGTGAAGGTCAGTGAAAATGTAATGACTCACACAAATCAGTTGTGAGTTTCAATCCAACAGCTGTATCCAAAATATTGTCGTTTTGGAATAGGAAGTTACAACAAAGTCAGCCATGTGAACCACGACCAGCGGCTTGGACATACCTGTCTTGAAATTCAATACAAGAAACGTTTTGCCTGTTTGAAACAGACATCTAGCTCCTCAGATGTAACGTTCCACCCGACTAGTCAGTAACTTTGTGGGTCGCTTACAAGGACGGAGAACACCCAGTGCGTCTTGGCAATTTTTTTTTTTTTTTTTTTATGACAGTCGCAACTACCAGAGCGATGAAAATGATCCACGACCTTCTGTGAAAATGTTCTTTTTCTAAACACTTCCCAAGAGGAAAAAGCGAGGTTTCAGATTTCCGGGATAGTGCTGCCGTATTTCTAGATCAAAGCTAGCCAGCTGCCAACGTTTTGGTAAGACTGACCATGATTTGGATCTCCTGTAACTGCGATGATTGACAAGATGGAGCACTAATAGGGCTGGGTATAAAAAAAAATAAAATAAAAAAAAATTGGTACATTGATTTTCCTTTTCATGGCCTGATAGCGATTCATAAATGCATATATCGATATTTTTAACATATTTTTCCCAATAAATTGACATGACTTCACATGTCACGCGAGATCTTGTCACTGTGCTAAAGTAACGGATCAAAACAAAGTGGCGGAAGAGTTTTGTTTTTTTTATCAGGTCACGTTAAATAAAACAAAGGATTAATGTAACTGCATTGACTTCTATTCTTAATGTAAATATTTTTTTTTATATATTTTTACTATTGCAGCAAGACGTTTAGCCCAATTGCAGCATTGGTTGTTCTGAGAATGAGTTCCAAAATTAAATTGGTACGTGAAAATCGTGAATCAAAAGTCAATCAAAGTGAATCGTGAAAATTTAATCGAATCGGGCCCTTGCGTATGAAAATCGATTTTGAAAATTTTAATCGATACCCAGCCCTGAGCGCCAACAATCGCTATGTTAGTTTCTCGTGTTCGCCATCAAATGTCTAGCTGAAAACTTTTTGTCGTGAACAAAATGACTTGGGAAACACTTTTAGCGTCACGTATCAGGTGGGATTGAACTTAAGTCAAATGTAAAGAAAACAACTGTTCCACAAAACAACTCCGTTTTATTAGCGGATTCACAGACAATGTCAGTAATCTGCATACTGGGCTTTTGGCGACGGCTAGGTTGGATGAGCCGACACGCTGGTGGCCCACGATGATCAAACCAAAGCGGGGCGTGACTTAATCATCTTAATATTGATTTGGGGTGCGATCGTTGCCCACTAGTCTATTAACAGATTAGCTGTCGGTCAATAAAAAAAAATAAAAAATAAAAATCTCTTCATTTCCACGCCGCTGCTGCATGTTCTTTTATCTGCCTGACCAAAAAAAAAAAAAAACACGCCCGTGGATATAATTAGAAGAACGACGGCAAAGATTTCATGACACGCTGTTCGGAGCGTACTAATGTATTTCATGTTGCGGGGATGACGGGCTCGGTGATATTTAGCATTGCAGGGAAGACGAAAGCAGCAGCTCTGACACTTTGTCATAAGATGACACACACAGATGGCATCAGAAGACATACTTTTCCACGGTGAATCCTCCAAATACTGTAATCAAACTGCGACATTGCTCCAGGAAAAAAAAAAAGTGGCCAACTTCTCGTTCAATTTGGAGCAGAGGTCCTTGAAAGTTTCCAGACTGAATCCAAAATGGCAGATTCAAATCAAAATGGCCGACTTTGTGTTCTATTTAGGAAATGGGTCTCAGACTTTTTTTGTGCATCGTGGTTTGAGAGACATGGATGCACAATTATGTGATTTTGGTGTCAGGGGATATTTTTTATTTTTTCAAACATTCCAGGAGGAGGTATGACGAGAGTGAGAAATGGCCGCTTCCAACCAAAATGGCCGCAAGCCATCATTTAGAGCTGAACATTTAATCAAAAATCAAATTGTCATCACAATCCAGTGGAATGCAATTTTCCAATCGCCACAATTTCGTTTGGTAGAATTTTGTGAGGTTGGCAAAGTCAAGAAAAGTGTTTAGTAAGTTAAATCGTTTGTCTTTATTTCAGTTTAAGACTAAACTACATATAACACCTGTATAATAAATCCGGTTTATTGTAAAACCGATTGAGTTATCGCAAGCTACAAGAGGACCTTGGAGAGGAAAAAAAAAAAAAAAACGCATATTAAATCATACTATTGAGACAAAAAAAAAATCCCAATTAAATTAGATTTTAAAATCATTCAGCGTCAAGGCACCCAAATTAATTGACAGTAAATATTTTAAAAACATTTTTCTTGACACAAAACAAAAACGTCAACATTATAATACAGATTAATTTATTGAATAGTGTTATTTTTGCCTCTAGAAATTGAAACAAAGAAAGTACCACACTTGTGCAACCAGTAAATTCAAAGATTTTTTTACATCTTTTTTTATCTTTTTTTGGGGGTCGAGGTGTTGCTGACAATGTTCTGCTCTACACTTCAGGCCATTTTTCTGAAATATACTGAAAATGAGTGGACATGAATATTTACTCTGCAAACAACAAGCCACTGGTACAATCCGGGACCATTTAGACAACAATTTACAACCTAAAAGAAATATTTTTTAAAATGTGGGAGGAAGCCCGAGCCGGGATTCAAACTCAGAACATGACAGCACAACCTCACTAGACTGCCCACTGTGTTTTATGACAGACTCCTAAAATGTGGCAATAATACGTATTTAAAAAAAAAAAAAAAAAAAGCTTTGTTGTGTGGCCAAAGCAGTCATTAATTCATGCTAAATATATTCCAAAGTGTTATTAATAATTTCTGTTTAGCTATGCTCACGAGCCACATCAAAAAAAAAAAAAAAAAAAAAAAGGACAAAAAACGGCCACGTTTTGTTTTCCGCATGCCGCTTTGTTGGTGGTATTCATTTTCTAAAAAGCCTGCCGTTAATTACACGCCGGTTTCCCCGCTGGCTCATAACTCGCCCGCAACCAGCGCCTGTCAACGTTCTAACTGACGCCGTGTAATTTACACTCCCCGCCTTGTCAAAGCTTCCGTTTGATTGACAGCTCGACAGTAAATAGCCCACACAGTGATCGGGCGTAGAGATTGTAAACAAGGACAGATGTTCGGAAAAGGAGACGTGAGCGGACCCCCTCCGGGAAGAGAAAGTACATTTGAGGGGGGAAAAAGTCGATTGACATTTTACTAAATGTTTTGAAACTTTTAGTCATATGACAAAAGAAGTGACAATTTGACGAGAATAAATGTCAGGATTTTGTGGGATCGAGAAGAGCTGAACAATTAAATCGAATCCAAATCGACACCACAATGTAACAAAATACTGACAGAAAACCGGGAACTAAATACAGGCAAACTGACAAGACAACAAGGCACACCTGGATAAGACACGAGTGGCTGGAGGGAGCTGATTGGTAGAAACAAGGAGCAGGTGCAGAAAAGAAAAAAAAAAAAAAGTAGAAAAAGAAAGTCGAATGAGCAGATGGTGGGAGTTTGGGAAAACTTGCACAAAAAAAAAAAAAAGTAGATCGACATTTTGCTGAATGTCATAAATCTCAAGTTATAACTGGCCTTAATTAAGATGGAAGCAAAAGTGCCAACTCCTGCCCTCCAGTTAGCCGTGACATCGCACAAA
Organism: Idiotropiscis lumnitzeri; assembly: GCF_059441095.1. Classification (NCBI taxonomy): domain Eukaryota; kingdom Metazoa; phylum Chordata; class Actinopteri; order Syngnathiformes; family Syngnathidae; genus Idiotropiscis; species Idiotropiscis lumnitzeri. The sequence continues at coordinate 4,347,279 of NC_142391.1, forward strand.
TGACTAAGCGGCATTGCACTTCAGAAATGGCACAGCAGGGGAAATTGAGAAAATCACGCCGCATCGGACGCAAAACGGCAGCATTGGTGGACAACCAAGAGGGCTTTTATTTACCGTACCTTTCACGACGAAGATACCACCTCAGAACGAAACGTTCAATATCACGTTATATTTCGATACGTTTCCCGTTTTAACGTGATAAATTTGGCCTTATAGAGACGTTTCAAGTAACATAAAAAGTTTCAAGTTTTCAACACCATAAATTTGACGTTTCACGTTATGTGATCAATTCCACGCTATAATGTGATCAATTTTGTGTTAAAACATGAAGATTTTCACATTTTAACGTGATAAGTGTCAAGGTTTTAACACGATAAATTTGACGCGATAACGTGACGAGTTTCACGTTACGTGATAAATTTTGTGCTAAAACACGATGAGTTTCGCATTTAATGTGATACGTTTCACGTTTTTAACGTAATGAATTTGCCACGATAACGCGATGTTTCATGTGTGATAAATTTCACGTTTTCACATTTATAAAGTTTGAAGTTTTTAAACACGATAAATTTAATAAGTTTCACATTATAATGCGATAAGTTTCATGTTAAAATGCGACCAATTGTGTCCTTTAAAGTATTGCAACTTGACAAATGTCCCACCACAACATGATAAGTTTCAACTCTTAACATGATCAATTTCACATTAGAACGGGATGAATTCGATTTTTGTGATAAAATTCACATTTTAACGCGACAGAGTTCATATAATAACGTGTTTAGATTTAAAATGTGAACCGTATGTTAAAATGTAAAGATATAATTCTTTTTATTGATATTTTTTTACGCGGGTTGTTTTTTGATTCAGTCATTGTTATTCATGAAAACACTCATTGAAATTTTATCACAATTTACAATAATTTTTGGGGTTTAAAAAAAACAAAAAACGTTTCGAGTGTTTTTATAATGAGCGTAAATTATACATGACTATTTTGCAGCCCTCATCCTCCACGAATAACGGCCGTCCGCTGTAATTCCTCCTCCACATAATTAGCTTTTTGCCTTCAATCAATACGTTACAACGGCAAATCGCATGTACGCACCTACACTTCTCGTGTGAATTTAAACTCACGGACGGGCTTCTGTCTTCATTGTAAAAAAAAGGAAAGATTTCTCTTGTTGTACACTTGTGAAGGTGCCGCTTTAAAGGCAACACTTGTGAGGCGTACAAGTTGTCTGCTCGCTTCCTAACATCTTTTATTGATGGCAAATCACGCTTTTTATAGCTGCGCCGTAAATGCCGGAGCTCCGCAGTTTCCATGACCCTGGAGTGGTATTATTTACATTTTAAAGTGCTCTTCAAACAAAACAAACAAAAAAAAAGAGGCGTTTTGACCATCGCATTTAACATCTTTAAAAATAATGGCGAAAATATTTCGTACAGGGCTCACCTCAATAGAAGCCTGCCACTCATTTTGGTTTCTTTAGTATGCCCAAAAATTATTGAGACAAGAGCAAGCCGAAGGAGAAAAAAAAAAAAATTTCTACATTTCTAATGGGTCAACTTGACACACTTGGTCAACCATGCAAATATTATAACAGAATTCAAATGTTTTTTTTTCCAAAAGGAACATGATAGGGCCAGAAGAATAAATTGAATCAAATTTGTAACAAACATTGTGCGCTAGAATTTTTTTAACGGGTCACTGTGACCCACTCAACATTTCATACTGAAAAATAGACCACAATGCTTTTACATTATTTTAAGGGGAAAAAAGGGACAGTAATTTAAATAATTTTATGACCTCCAGACATTCAAATGTGTCACTTTGGCCTGTTCTTTGCTTATGCTTCACAAAATATTACGAGACTGCAAATTTAATTTAAAAATAAATAGTGTAAATTCAATTCAAATGAAAGAAGAAAATTCCTCAACTGTAAAAAAAAAAAAAAAAAAAGAGGCCATCAGAGTGAATTCATGGTTGCTACCTTGTACTGTGTTACTCCAGGTGGACCTTCAGCAGAATCCGTGGGAGTGCAACTGCGAAGCGGCATCCCTCAAGCGCTGGTTGGAGGGCCTCAGCGCAGTGGTGGTGATGGGCGAGGTGGTGTGCCACTCGCCAGATAAAACCAAAGGCGTGGACCTGCGCTCGCTCTCCATGGAGCTTCTGTGCCCGGAGCTGGAGCCACAAGAGGACTGGGAGCAACGAGCGGTCACCTCGACTGCGCCTGATGCCGGCTCAGCACTCGGCCACCCTGACCCGGAGCCGGGTCCTCTCATCCCACCCGGCAAGGACTCTATCCCGCTTTCAGTTCTGGTTCTCAGCCTTCTGGTTCTGTTTGTGTCTGCGTTCTTCGCGGGAGCGGCTCTCATCGCGTACACCCTGAGGCGTCGGGACAAGCTGCCGTTCCGTCGCCAGGGCGAGGTGGACTTGGCCGGCATCCAGATGGAGTGCGGGATCTTCACCGAGGGGACGCACCACCACCATCACCACCACCACCACCACCACGGCCTGGCCGAGACGCCGACCCAACATAATCACGTCTACGACACCATTTCGGTGGCTAAAAGCCCCGACCCCGAAGAGCAGAAAGCCGGGTTGTCTGGCGGGTACTGCTCCGCGGCAGAGAAAGACCGAGAATGGACCCTCCAGGTGACCTCGTCGCCCATCAGCACCGTGGCAGGGGCCATGGGACCGCTTGTGCCAGGCCTCCATGAGAACGGCATTCTGTGCCCCACGGTCATCGACAGCCAGGGCCCCACACCCAAGGTAGAACTGGTGGACTGCCTCTTCAGACTCCCCACCCCGGAGTTCCGGGACCTGCCGGACAGGTACGCCAGGCCGCCACCTCGCTACCCTCACCCGCAGGACGCCCAGCTGCAGAACCCCGCCTCCTCCGTCGGGGCCCAGACGCAGGTGGTCACCGCAGCCTCCACCCGGGGCGAGCAGGGCGGCGAGCAGGGCACTCGGCTGATGACCACGCCAGACTACATGGAAGTATTGGACCGCTCGTACCAGTTTTAGCTGCCTACCCCCTCTCTGAAGCTTTTGTACGGAGGCTGGAGAGGAGCCCTTGGCGGGGACTGCACTACAAACTATTCCTGGATAACAAGCTGGGTCACTTTTTTTGCCCCGCGTACGACTCGTATCACCGAGGATTACCGGTTTCCCGGATCTCCGCCTGGATGGATGACTCGGGCTACACTTTGGTTGCGGGGGCGTTGAAGGATTTTCACGCCAACAGCAGCACTTCACAACATCGAAAGCGGGAGAGAAAAAAAAAACAGCTAAAAGTGCCTTAGCGACGAGCAGCCAGCAAGATTGGTTGATGCTTATTTTTCTAATGAATACAGATCTATTTATCTAAACTACTACAGGATGGAAGGGATGACCAATCAGAGTGGAGGAGGAGGAGCAGGATCCCAAAAAACACGATAGGAATTGTTTATATGATTTCATGTCATCCCATTCAAGTTATTTTCAGTTGCATTGGTATTTGGCCGCCAAGTACAGAGATGATCTTATTCTCGTTATTGTGTGAATGCTAAAGAGCTCATTGAGGAAATGTTGGGAGATATTATTTCATAAAAATCCCACATTGTTAATTATTCCACCTTATCTACATCAAAACTTACAAATTTAGGCCAATATTTTACAAACGTACACAATATTTCCACATTTCTCAACCAATTCAAACCATTCGTATTTTTTTTTAAAAATTGTTTCGCTTATTTAGGGCATCTTCCATTTTATTCCAAATATTCCAACTTTCCCCTCAAATTCCACATTTCCCATGGCAAAACACATGCGTGTGTATTTTTAGTTTTACTTTATCCATATATATATATACATATATATATATATATATATATATATATATGGATAAAGTAAAACTAAAAACTATATTTATATATATATATATATAGATAGATAGATATAGATGAATAAAAGGATAAAGTGGCAAGAATTGAATCACTGTTCATTACGCCAAAACAATTCACAGATTTTATCACATCAAAATAAAGAGCAGAAAATATTCCATAGCCTACTTATGTTATATCTCCTACATGTGCCTTCATCTATTTTTAAATTTGATTATACACGCAACAAGTTAATGAATTGACGTTAACTCAACCAAAATAACATTAAGTCAGCCCATTTACACCATGAGTTACGTGGAAAACTTTAAAGCTTAAATTGAAATTCATCACAAACCGATAACATCGAATGCTAGCAAATGTGTACAGTATGATGTATTAACGGGACCAGTTGCGACTTACCGTCGAAAAAATATCAGCGTGTTGCGCCTTCAGAAGTCGATTGAGATTTGTAGGACTCGTTCCAAGTGGTCACATTTAATGTTACCACCCTCTCCAACGCATTACATTGTTCTTTCTCCTAAGCTATACAGCAAGTATGTCAATATATCTTTTCTTCGTTTCCGACCACGAAGCCCCTTCCACACTGCCGCCATTGTCCATCAATGGAAAGCGCGTGCGTGTGTGACTAATGACCCTTGCGGTGCAGTTGTGTGCGCGTGCCCAGCGTGCTGGCCAGGTGGTGGGCGTGGCTAAACTAGGAGACGTTGCTGATAAATTTTGACTGACAGGCAGCATGCGGAATAGGATGACGTAATCCATTTAGAACGTCTGACAGACCACACGCGAACAATTTCGTCCAGTCACGTCTCGTCAACGTAAACTCACACGTCACGACGTCATATTTTAATTATCAGAGTTTTGCTCGTCGTCATTAAAAAGGGGGGCGTTTAGGGAATGTTTCGTCATCGTCATCGCTGACGAAAACAACACTGGCGTGCCTACGAACAGAAAAATACACGAAAATAAACCTATGAACATATGAATGGGTACAGATTAGAAAAAAAATTGCGACTCCCTTTTTTCACATGCTAGCCTAGCAACCGTTGTTAGCATTTGACATTTTCTTTTTAAAAGTAGTCTCAGCACTGTCCAATAAGGTCGCCATCTTATTATTTTTGGCACAGCAACTGCAAGCCTCCTATCTATCCATTACCATTACAGTATTAAAAAACGTAGCATTTTGTTTTTGTTTTGTTTTTTTAAATCCAAGTATTCACTTTCTAAAAAAGAACTGCAGCCTTTCCCTTTACTTCTGCAACAGCTCTTTAGCATTCACACGCCATTTCTACCGACGTGTCATTTTCTCGTGACTACTTCAGTTGATTTTGAATGCCTGCCTCCAGTGGAAGGACACTGCGGTGGTGGATTCATTTGGGCTATCTTCAAGGACCGCCGGCTCCACGTTTTTATTGGGGTTTTCTTTTCTCTTGAAAATATGGACCTTTCTTGAAAACAAAAACAGAGAAAAAAAGAAAAAAACAAAGACAAAACTTATCAACTATCAATGATTATCTTTTACCAAGGTACCTTTTTATGTGCTCATCTTCTACAAATATTAGAGGCAGTTGTGAATATATTTATTCTTTTGTTGTTTTTTTTTTTGTTTTTGTTTTTTTGGTCGGGGTTGTTGTAAGGGATCACGTTACTATCTTGACTGTATAGTATAATTCTGCATCTGCTTCAGACGCCTTCTTCTTCTTCTTCTTCCCGCCGACCCGACAAGTACAATAAAGGGTGCTACGTGAACGCCAATGTGTGACCGATCTAAACACCAAGCACCTCTTACTCACATTACATCAGAATTATTTCCAGAAAATATTTTCCATTTATTTTTAAATTCTTCCAGATTTCTCAAACGATTAAAATATTTAACTCCATGAGAACTTTTTAAAACAATTTTTCCACACTGCAAAAAAAAAAACAACAAATCCACATTTTTCTCACGATTCCAATTTTTACGCAAGTACATGAATGCGTCATTGTGCAATTTCTATAGCAGCTGCTTGATAAAATGGGGACAAGCGATGGTCGATCAATAACCTCTTTATTGTTCAAATGATTGTCGCCACAGAAACAATCAATCAATCAATCAATCAAATTAGAGTTTCAACCATTGACCTCCATCCCGCAAACTCATCACAATACGTCGTTTCGCTGGCCTCACCTCGCCACTGACTCACCCAATCACAGATCGCAGATGCTTTCAGGGTCTCACAAACTGTTGGAATCTCCAAAATTGTTACAATAGTTCACTTAACACTATTACAGTTTTCCTACGAAACATTGCAGCCACCCCAAAGTTGGTGGGAGGTGAATTTGTGTAATAGTTTTACAAGTTCCGACAGTCTGCGAGGCCATGAATGCATCCGAATTGTATTGGATGTCAGGCCATGGATTTGTGTTTGTGTTTGGAGGGTCGCATAGCGACTGGGAATAAAAAAAACAATTAATTGATTCGACGACCTCAACTTGATGATCACATTAGCGTCGATCACAAAACATCTGAAGCTGTTCAAACATCAAGATTCAGAATGGCACATTTGATAAAAACTCTAAAATTAATGGAGACAAATTGTCGGGGTCCTTACAAATATTCAGACTGATTCACTCATTTCTTTGATGCCAAAAATGTTCAGCACATTCATGACGTCAAACCCAATTTTCATAATTTCCACGGTAAAATTCCTAAATTAATGGTGAGATTTTAAGAAATAGTTTAAAAAAAAATCTCATTTCCTAACCAATTCACACCATTTTAGCGTCAAATGTTCAGCATTCTTGAACACCTTCGGGCACTATATTTCACGTTAAAAATATTTACGCATTTTTCATTTTGCCACATTTTTCATGAAACGAAATTACAATTTCATACAAACAATTTTCCAATTTTACACCACGTTTGTCTTTCGACTGTGTTCAAACTATTCCCACTCATCCTTTTCAGGACAAGCTGGATGCAACATTCTCAAAAAGATTTGTCCCGGAATTCCACATTTTCTACAGCATAATCCCCAAATGAATGGAGACATTTTAGAAATTTCTTCTCCCAAGTTTTTTTCCTGTTGTTTTCAGGTTTACTATCTTGACTGTAGGCGATGATTTTTCATCTGTTTCAGACGCCTTCTTGTTCTTTTTATTTCATGCTGTGTCATCTCCGCTTGTTGAAGGGTGAACGTGTGAAATGTAGCACATTATCTCCTTGGAATCAATGCAATCTACTCGTCGAAACGTAAGTGTACGGTGTTGTGGGCCTCAGGCCAAGGTCCTGCATCTTTCTTTTCCTCTCTCTCTCTCTGCTCGACTTTTTACCACACACTTTGCGTCTTTCCTCTCTCTCTGCCTTTGATTTACTCTCTCTCTTCTTTACAAGCCCTCTTCTCATCTATTTTTTTTTTCTTGAATTTCCTCCGACGCAGTTAACAAAGGCCGTCAGCGCAGCCTCGCAGCTCAGGTGCTCGATTGCGCCGGACCTTTTTCTAGACATTACTCCACATGCGGTCACTCTCGATGCCCTTGGAGATGCTCCTCTACGTGCCGTCGTTGTTGATCCTAACACTCGACCTTCTGCTCTCGATGCTTTTTTTTTTTTTAAGTGCTACTCTACGTCCATGATGCTTTCACTCTCGATGCTGTTCCGTTGGATGTCTGTTTTTACAATCAGATGTTTCTACAGTTGCTCCTCTATACATAATGCGCTGGATAGTTTTCGATTCGCCTCTATAGACGATATTAGTCGATTTTCAATGTTTCTCTCGATGCTCCTCGAGATAAAGTGGATTATGCTGTTCTTTATCTGTCTATATGCTTCGCTAGAGATTTTCCTCGAGGAACTGTGTTTGACACCGTTGTTGATGTTCCTCTGGATTTCACCTTGAGATGCTGTTCTAGTTTTTCTGTAGATGCTGTGCTGGATGCTGTTCAGGATGTCTCCTTGAGTACCGTTCCAGCTGTTTGTATTAGTTGCACTTCCAGATGCTCCTCTAGAGCTGTGTTCGATTCTTTTCTAGATGTTTCTATCTGCACTGTTCTAGATACTGCTCCAGGTGTTGTTCTAGCTCATCTTATAGGCACTGTCAGTTGCTCTTCTAGATGCTCTTGCAGATGCTCCTTTAAATATTCATGTTCTAGATGCTGTGTGAGATGCGGTTTTGTTCCTGTGGTAGGTGCTAGGCGCCATGCTTCTCAAGATACCGTGGTAAATGTTGGTCGAGATTTTTCTCTTGGCACTTCTAGATGCTTCTCAAGGTTTGGTTCTAGCTCATCCTCCAGGTAGTGTTGTTAGTTGCTCTTCTAGGTGTTCCTCTTGAAGCTGTGTTAGATGCATGTTGCGTAGATGCTCATTTAAATAATGTGTTAATGTTCTAGATCAGGGGTGGGCAAACTTTTTGATTTGGCGGGCCACAAATGGGTTCTAAAATTTGACAGAGGGGCCGGACCAGCAGCAGATGGAGGGAGTGTTTTGGTAACCTCACCTCATTGGTGAAATAAAATAATAATAATTTGAAATGAAAGTGAACAAAAACATGACAACAATATATATATATGTCTTTGAAAACCCACAGTATTTAGAAAATAAAACATTAACAAGGTTGATTCGTTTAATTTTTTTCAAGTTCGGCGGGCCGGATTAAAACATTCAACGGGCCGCATGTGGCCCCCGAGCCGTAGTTTGCCCACCCCCGTTCTAGATCCTTCTTTAGATTTTCTTACAGATTCTTTTGTTACTTAATTGCTGTTCTATGTACTGTACCGCCATTTTCAATGTTTCTGTAGCAACTCTCCAAGATACTGCTCGATGCCGTTTTGGTTCTCTCGATGCTCCACTTGACATCGTATTAGTTGCTGCCCTTTACGTTTCTCATCACGCTCAATATACCGCGTTAGTTGCTATTCTAGATGCTCCTCTCGATACTGTCTTTGTGTACCAGTCTCTTATAGATATTTGTCAAGATGCTGTTGTCGATCTTACACAGCGCATGTTGTGCCCCTTCTAATACTAAGTGGCTCTCTTCAGACGCCTCCTCACATACAGCTTTCACACATCGCGTGCGCGCGAGTGTCACGCACGCGCATGTTTGTGTGTGTTCAGCAGGTCTTTTTTTTTTTTTTTTTTTTACGCATGGCGGCCAACCGAATGAGTGGGTTTGCGGCACCACCACCTCGGCTTTAATCCTCTAAGGCTGTGTATTTGACGCGCACCGCATCGGCATCCATTGTCCGGAAAGACAAAGGGGCCTGCTTATAACGCAACGACGGTAAAAGCGGAAAACGCCCAATTATAGCAGCCTGCAGCCCCCCAAAAATGACATGGGAATTTTTTTGTGGCCACAGAGATGTGTGTTCACAATACACACATTTGTAACCGCGCTCACAAAACACTCATTCGGGGCCACAATGCACACATTTGTAAGTTTAACATAATTTATGACAAATCTTTTTGTTATTGTGGCCACAAAACGGACGGGCACAAAATGCTAATTTGACGCCATGAAATAGGGGACGAGGGCCCACGATATATAAAATCTGTGCGACGCAAAACAGGTATAACATGCACACAAAATTCGAATTTGTGAGTTTAATACCATTAAGGAAGATGAAAAATCATTGTTCAATTCATTTAAACATTGAATTTACAAAATACTAAACTGTGGCTACAAAAATGTGTCGCTTTAATACCATCCTTGAAAAAAATGGGATTTAAAATTTGTAAATCCTAATTGGTGTGCACAAAATAATAATATAAGACCACTACAGAGTGATTTGTAATCACTAATACAAAAAAAAAAGTATAACAATAACATATTGATCAAATGTAAGGTATAAAGTGTAGACGAAACGTTATTTGGTAACAACAAAATACGCAAAACGTGTGCATGAAATACAAATTTGTGCCCACAAAATAAGTTTAAGTTTAAAAAAAAACAAAAAAACATAGCCATTGCAAAGTTATACGTACGTACGTGCAGCAATCCTGATTTTGAAGGCCCTTTGAAGATTTAGATTGACATGTTGACCAAAATCCAACATTCACATCCACGTAGTAGAAGCACTGCAGCCAAGAGAAATCCTTTGAAAATGAAAAATGAGAAATGAAATCAAAATGAAAATCAAGAGAATAGAATGTTGAGAATATCCATCCATTATCTTTCCCGCTTGTCGTCACGAGGGTCGCGGGGGGCTGCTGGAGCCTATCCCGGCTCTCTTTGGGCAGCAGGCGGGGGACACGCTGAACTGGTTGCCAGCCAATCACAGGGCACACAAAGACGTACAACAATCCACGCTCACACTCATACCTAGGGGCAATTTAGAGTGTCCAATCAACCTACCATGCATGTTTTTGGAATGTGGGAGGAAACCGGAGCACCCGGAGAAAACCCACAAAGGCACGAGGAGAACATGCAAACTCCACACAGGAAGGCCGGAGCCGGAATCAAACCCACAACCTCAGCACTGTGAGGCCATCGTGCTAACCAGTCGTTGAGAAAAAATGACCACAATTTCATGCAACAAATATTCGAATTTAGGCTGTTAATGTCGAACAAAGCTTCTGATCGAGGTCAGCAGAAATCGGATGGCTTCCACCAATGTTGTGTGCATGCGTATGCGATTGTGTGTGTGTGTGTGTGTGTGTTTGACACGTGGCTGTACATTGTGTGTGTTTATGTCCGCGTGAGTGATCTGACAGCCTCGCCATGGTTCATGTGTTTGGGTCCTGTCTAAGGCGTCCTGTCACTGTGTGTACACTGAGAAAAAAATAAGAGAGAAAGAAAAGAGAGAAGAAAAATCCTTCATTTGGCCGAGTGGAGGATGAAAGAGTGTTCAGACTTCAAACGGCCGAGGGCCTCTGTGCATCACGTTGCATCCTGGTCGTCCTCCAGCCGCCGCACTGCCGCCTGGTAACAAGGAAAATGTGACTCGGGGGTAAGACATTCGGGACAAATAGACAACAATACTCATTAGAACATTTTGCACAATAGGTATGTGTTCGAGTTTCCGTCCATCCTCGGTTATTTTGATTTGCTCACATTTACAAACTACTTCATTAATTTAATTTATTTATTAATTAATGAATATAATTATTTATTAATGGAAATATAATTTCAATTGTTCACCAATTGCTTAATTTTAACTGAGTTTTTATTAGTTTTAGTATTAGTTTAATTATTTATTTTTTTTTTAAATTTTGAGTCATTTTTGAGTCTGTGATGACAAAAAAAAAAAAGGTCAGGAAGTACTGCTATGGGCTTTTTTTTTTTTTTTTTTTTAAATATATTTTACTAATGCTGCATTCTCGTCTCTTTTAGGTGACAAACAGTAAAAGAACGACGATTCTCAAATGACTGCTTTAACCTTGGTCTAACCTAAGGTCGAACTCCTGTCATAAAAAGGGACCAAGAAAAATATTCAACTTGAAGACTTTTGGCGTGGAAATATTTCATAAAGACTAAAACAAAGAGCATTTTCGCTATAACTCCTAAGAATAAGCGTATAAATCCCACTTATTTAAATATTTGGGGTAAAAGAAAATTGTATTAAAAAGCCCAAATTCAATTCAAAACACAGTTTCTCCTGAAAAATTGAGCGAAATGTGTGAAAAAAAATAAAAAACGAGTATACTTTCGACTAGCTCTCGTCTCATTTGGTTGTATGTAAATGCAAACTTTCATTTGGATATGTTTTTGTTTTTAATATTATTTTTCCAATTTTATTTCATTCACGAAAATGTTTTTTCAACGTAAATTATTTCATTCCTTGTGATAACCTTGCAGCGCAATAAGCAGCACTGTGGCAAATAGTGAACAGTTCTTCAAAAAAAGCGGCTTCGCGCGCGCTATCGGTTGCTACTCGCAGATCCACTTCACTGTCAAACGAATATAAAACCAAGAGAGTTACACTTTGTGTATTTCAGACAACCAAACCTCTTTGCAGTGAGAATGCAACCATCAGCTTAATGCTAACACAAAATGAAAAAAAACGTCATAACAAGATTTGAACACAAAATGTGGGGCAACACATGCAGACAGATAAAAATCACAAAACTTAGAGGCATTCATTATCTTATGCGAAGAAAAAATTATGTCACACCCCTAAATGATACATTGCGATTTCTGTATTTCATTCGACCCCACAAAGTCACTTACCACGGCAAAATCTTTATTTGTGGCGCCCTTTCTCTGTAAACGTCTGCTAAATCAGTTTTGCTGCCGGAATACGAATGCACGCTTGTCGATGATTTGAGCTCGATTTGCAAGCGGCGGTGGCGCATCGCTGCAGAGGCTTTCGGTGTCGGGCGGGCATGCCAAACAGCGGCTGTGCGCAGCGGGTCATCCCTCACGCAAACATTTACATTCTTGTATCGGCAGCGCCACACGGACGCGCCGGTAAACAAGCACAATAGTGTAATGGCCTCTGCATTGCAGTAACGGGACCATCGCTCTGTGGACACCATTAGCATGAAGGAAACACAAACACACGCACACACACACAGATAGATAGAGTGCGAGAGGAGGCAAGAGGACGATAAGAAGGTAGACTAAAGAGGATATGAGGAGATTTGAGCGAGGAGGAGATGAAAAGGGAGGCGAGAGATCAGCGAGCCGGCGTTTGCTGGCTTAAAGCTGCCCGAGGACTCGTTAATTTGCGCCAGGAAGAAGAGGAGGAAGGCAAGCGTCTGTGGGTGCACTCTTAAAACTGCTGGGTCAAAAGGAACCAAAATTGGGCTACACCAGCACTGGGGCCATAAAGGGACTCAGGCAATTGCTGGGCTATTTATTCACATCGCATTTACGTTGAGAATTTGACCAAGAAATTGGTTATTGAATTATAAGTATAATTGTGGGTAGAAATTAAACACATTTTCTAACCAAGAAGATCATTTTCCTTTTTAGACACAGCAAGTCACTCGCATCGTCTGTTTGTTATAGTTTTTACACTGGAAGCCCTTCCTGGTGAAACCGACGCCATTTGTCCATCCTGACCGAGATTTAAAACCCCGATCCCCGAGACCAAAGCATGTTACACACTAAAAACGGGCACCGTTCTGGGTGACTATCACATTTACTACCAGCCGAGTAAAAAAAATAAAAATAAATAAAATAAAAAATGGATCTTTAACGTATTTAGCCGTCAATTGATACAGAGAGACTAATTTGAGTACCGTATTTTCCGTACTATAAGCCGCTACTTTTTTCCTAGATTTTGAACCATGCTGCTAAAACAACAGTGTGGCTTTTCTGTCACCAGTAGGGGGCGCTCTATAGTTCAGAAAATACGCAAAATAAATCTCGATTTTTTTTTTCCTCTTGGGTCTGTTGTGTTTTTATTAGCAAAGTTGTTACCGTGTTAAAAGGCACAGTTTTAACTATCTGTTTATGTAACTTTATGTGCATTCACCGTACAAAATCTTTCTGTACATGCAGGAAACAACTCATTTTTTTCAACATAGAAAACTGCGTTTTATAATCTGGTGCGTCTTGTATATCCTTTCCAATGGGTTACTGTGGCTTATATGCAGGTCCGCCTTATAGTCCAGAATATACTGTAGTTTGCCGACTTTAATATCAAAGTCAGTGAACGCCCGAATGTAAAAGTCCTTGAGTAACTATCCTCCTGTGTAGTATGTGTTTAGAGTGATTTTTGTTTTTCTACAAAAAGGTCGTTGTTAATTTAATTCTTAATTTTTATTTTTTTAATTTTTTTTTTTTTTTAATTTAAAAAAAAAATGTTTTAAAAAAATTACAGACACACATTCTGCAAACAAAGAAAACATTTGAAAGGTTCGAAAATAAATGAAAGGATATTTTATACTAATGACAAAAAAATATCCCACTTTTTAGGATTAAAAAAAAAAAATCTTCCAAATAAGCAAATTCCTAACAGGCTGTAAGTGTAGAAAAATAGAAACAAATTGTTAAAAATGACTAAATATGTACCCCGCTTAAGGCGGCCATTGTGGGGAAAAAAAAGGAAAAAAAAAAAAACACGCCACCGGGCTGTTTGTCGAACACAAAATGGCAGCTGTGTGAAGGTGTTCATTCCGGTAAGCTGATGCACGCCTGTCAGCGTGTCACTTGTAAGCCGGCGGGCCGACGCTAAGACGGCAGGGGCCGGGCCTGGGCTGACGTTACAAACGGGAGAACGGACGGCGACGACGACAGCTGCGGCGGGCTTTCAAAGTTTCCATTCCTTGCCGTTTGGGATTTGACGCCATGTGTATGGTTAAAAAGTGTCCTGCCGATTAGCGCGGGTTGTCTGGCTCAAATTGGGAGGGGAAAAGCGGAAAGCAGATGAGCTGCTGATCAAGCACCTGAAGCCAATGAATACGTACTCTCAAATAGGATATTTCTTCTTTTGCAATTTCCTTCACAGAGGACACTCAGCACATTTGCAAAATGGTTTTGAGATCAAACGCGCAAAATCCAAATGAGAAGTAGGACTCCAGCGCGGAAACATGCGGTAAAGTCGAAAAATAACCTTGATTCATAAAGTGATCAACACAAGGTGACACTAAACTTAAAGGGCTTACGAACCTCCGAATTGGGCGCGACAGGAGATTTACACGCACAAAGGCAGACAGGCCTAATTTTACTCGCTCCCCTCCTACTGATTCAAGCGTAAGCCTGATGTGGGATGTTTTAAAAAGAATTTCTTGAACGATTATCCTGTAGTGTCGGGTGTGTTAAGAGACACGAACTAGACACACCAAAGCGAGGTACAAACATACCAATAACAGCCTAATCTGAGTATTTTTCCCTGCCGTCCAATCCAAATCAACAAAGGCCCGATGACAGATGTGTCTGAAAGATTAATCTGAGTGATTATCACGGGGCGTGTGAAGAGTGTCTTAAAAAAGATGGTGGTGGTGTGATTATCCTGTCGGGTGGGGAGTGTTCAGGGTGATTTTACAAAAAATAAAGAAAAGGTTATCCTGTGGTGACGGGTGTGTTAAGAGTGCTTCAGAATAAAGGGAAAAGATCATCGTGAGTGATTATCCTGTGGTTTGGCGTGTTCGAGGTGTGTGGAAAAAAAATTATCCTGATTGACTATCCTGCAGTGTGAGGTGTGTTAAGAGTGATTTATATATAAAAAAAGATAAAAGATTATCACGAGCGATTATCCTGTGGTGTTGGGTGTGTTAAAGTGGTTTCAAGATATATTTAAAAAAAAAATGAATATCGTGAGCGATTATCCTGTGGTGTTGGGTGTGTTAAGAGTGATTTAAACATACATTAAAAAAAAAAAAAAAAAAAAGATTATCCCGAACGAATATTCTGTGTTCAGAGTGACAAAAAAGAGTGATTATCATGAATGATTATTCTGTGGTGTTGGGTGTGTCAAGAGTGATTTAAAGATATATTTAAAAATAAAAAAAAAAGATTATCCCGAGCAATTATTCGGTGGCGTTGGGTGTGTTAAGAGGAATTTATATATATATATATAAAAAATAGATTATCATGAGCGATTATCCTGTGGTGTTGGGTGTGTTAAGAGTGATTTAAAGATATATATATAAAAAAAAAAAAAGATTATCCCGAGCAATTATTCTGTGTTCAGAATGAAAAAAAAAGAGAGATTATCATGAATGATTAGCATGAGGTGTGTGTTAAGAATGATTAGGGAAAAAATACCCTAAATGATTATTCTGTGCTTTATCTTGGGTGTGTCAAGGGTGACTAAAAAAAAAAAAAAAAGATTATCCAGTGTGATTATCCTTTGGTGTGGGGTGTGTTAAGTATGACGACAAAAGAAAAAAAATATCCTGAATGATTATTCACACCTAAACATAAAATTAAGAACACAACCACATAACTTTGCCTTAAAATGGTATCTGAGTGGCGACGGCATAATTGTGAGTGTAAGCGAACTTTCGCCACTCAGTTAGAAATGCACTTTAGGAACGTCCGATTAGCTTAATGCTAACCACCAATGTAAATCAACATCGGTATGCTAACGGTTAGCATCGATAGTCGTGCTTTCAGAAGCAACAGCTAATTGAACACAAACGGCGGATGATAACAACACTGAAGCATATATTCTTTATCCTCCATAAATAATCTGTATTCTAACATCTTAAAGAGTTACTTGGAGTTGCTATTGATGTTTTTCCTCCCCATAACCAACGTTACGCTACATCTTCAAATCTGTTTCTTATTACACCCCGAAACAATACGATAAATGGATTTTTTTTTTTCCCGCCCATGCTCAAACGGTACCGTATATCACCATATTGATATTTTTCGCCATCCTACATATCATAATATGGATATCGCAGCTCTACTGGGTCCGTGGAGCTAAATTGGGATTGGTGAGCGCTCGGGTTTTTTTCCCGTGCTGTCAGCAGCGAGGCGGGATTAGACGCTGCCTCAGCACTGGGAGGCCTGGTAGATGCTTTTTTTTTTTTTGCGCATCTCCCATCACCTCCTTCAACATTTTAGCAGCGAGAGCTAAAAGTCGACTTTGCACTTCATTTATGATGACATTTAAGTCAGCTTTGGAGCCGCCGTGTTTTGGAACAACATGTTTATGCGGCGAGGGTGGGGAGGCAGATAACGCTTTTTTTTTTTTGTGTGTGTGATTTATGAGGGGGAAGCGCCGGGACCTCTTTGTACTTTCACGCCGGCGCTTTTATTGAATCAAACCTCCGGAGCTAGCATCACTTCACACTTGATTTAGTGATCACTTCTTGCAAGTTTTTTTTTTTTTTTTTTTTTTTTCTAGCCGCCTTGATGGCACCGACGTTGTCAAGGTTGAACACGATGAACGTGAAATTGATTTTTTTTATTATTTATTTATTTTTTTTGTGTGTGTGGTTTTGTCAGACGTGAACCAGAGGAGAGCCCTCCACGGATAAAAGGCTTCATTTTGGAAAATATTGTTTTTGTCTTTTGACGGTACACACAGCCAAGAGGAGGCACGTGGGCGGAACACAGAAAGGGTCCCTGGCTGTTTGTCATAAAGCATTATGTCAGCGCTGTGCCTTCAAGGTTTCATTTTAAATGTCAAACATGCTCCCTCATACATATGCGCATGAACTCACGAGGGCTGAGAGAAATGTTCGACTTTGTCATCACTAATTGCTCCGACGATGAATAGCGACGGCTGGTGACCAAATAGAGAGGCGAACGATGGCATGTTTGTACCTGCTCTTTGGAAAAAAAAAAAACAAACGACAATCTCGAAGAACAGAAATCTCTCCTGGGGTGCGAGCTTTCATCACACAGTTGGTCAACATCGGCCCTTGTCGAGCAGAGTGATGACAAGTTCAAATTGTACGCATCAAATTGGCACCATTTAGTGTTGTCGATGTGGTTTCAATTCGGAAGCATCCATTCATCCATTATCTGTACCGCTTCTCCTTACGAAGGTCGCGGGGGTCGCTGGAGCTTATCCCGGCTATCTTCGGTCAGTAGGCGGGGGACACCCTGAACGGGTTGCCAGCCAATCGCAGGGCACACAAAAACAAACAACCATCCGCGCTTGGGACGATTTAGAGCAGGTGTGGGCAAACTACGGCCCGGGGGCCAAATGTGGCCCGTGAAATGTTTTAATTCGGCCCGCCGAACTTGAAAAAAATTAAATGAATAAACCCTGTTAATGTTTGTCAATCAACTTGCCATGCACGTTTTTGGAATGTGGGAGGAAACGGGAGTACCCGGAGGAAACGCACGCAAACACAGGGAGAACATGTAAACTCCACACAGGAATCGAACCCACGACCTCGGCAATGTGAGGCCATCGTGCTAACCAGTCGTCCACCGTGCCATCAATTTGGAAGCAATTGCACAGAAAGCAATTGGACAAAATTAGCCACTTCAAAACATGGTGGTAAACATCTGGTGTGCTTTCTGCAAGATTTTTTTAGACGTTTTTTGTGGGTCTACTCGTGATAGACATGCTTACCCAATGTTGCGGCGGAAAACTGGATTTGCGGGTTGATTTGTTTTTTGATTTGTTTTATTCATTTGGTTGCAGCTGTGCCTAAAATGGCGTGTCTTTCAGTCATGGCTTTTCAAGACTTTTTTTGTGGGTCTAACTAAGGATAGACGTGCCTACAAAAATTCATTCAAGTCAAACGGACTTTGAGGGCTAAAAATTGCAATTGAGCCAACTGAACCTAAAATGGCCTTTTCACATTTTTCAAACCAAAATGGCGGACTTGTTTTTTGGGATTTTTTTTTTTTTTGTTAGAAATGGCCTCTTGAGACTTCTTTGCGTGTTCACTCATGCTGTCAACTAAATTTCACGTAAAACTGGCTTTGAGGGCTTGATATGAAGAAAAACTAACAGGACCTAAAATGGCCTCCAGGAACCAAAATGGCTGACATTCTAAATCTTTTTACATGTGGCCTCTTGAGACGTTTTTTTTTTTGGTGCGTCTGCTCATGATAAACCTGCCCACCAAATTTCAAGTTGCTCTCATTTTAAGTAAAACTGTCTTTTGGGGCAGATTTTTATTTGAATTCTGATTGGCTGCCAACTGAGCCTAAAATGGCCTTTTCAATCCAACATGGCTGGCTTCCTGTTTTCTTTTGTTGTTGTTGGTTTTTTTCCCCTAAGAAATGGCCTCTTGAGACATTTTTGCACGTCTACTCATTATACACGTCAACTAAATTTCAGTTGCTAAGTGAAACTGGCTTCGGGATCGGCAGCCGCATCGAATCTGTGATTTTTGTGTGATTTTAAAGTGCTATTTGAAGTTATTCCTGTGAACAAATCAAGACTTTTCCAAAGCATAACTCAAAGAATATTCTCCAGATACTTTTTCTTTTTGTTTTTTTACCAAATTGTTAACAAAGGGAACAACGAGCTCACAATATCAGCAACAGTGCTTCCTTGTCGGCTTCACAGCGTGTTCTACTCTTAATTAATCCTCATTGAAATGCAGAGAACGCATTTCAATGAACAACAACTGCTGACTGACAAGTCAATCATCCCGAATCTGTCAACACACTTTGACTGCGCACCTTTTTTTTTGGATAGCAATTTAGCAGGATTAAGTACAAAAATTAAGTCATTTATAGTAAGCATATGGTTATGTTTCCAGGCAGTTGAACAGTGGCGGGCGGTCAAGGCCTTCTCAGCTGAAGAAAAAAAAATGATCATATTCTTCACATTGGTGTCATATTATATTCTTGTGTTGTATTTTTAGGTGAGAGTTTTTATCCAATCAGAATTCAGCTAGCTCGTGTTGCCGGGCAGATTTCACAAAACCAGCACCACGCACAATTCGTCCGAGGGCTTCAGATACAATCGTGCAGGCTTCACTTCTGTCAAAGCCAATGGGGTTTCAGAGTTGATAGGCAGTTGCGATAGCCAATCAGATCACGAGCTGGTTACACGAGCCTTCTCGCTGGCCTTACGCTGAAGGTGATGAACGTGTTTTGTGATTGGATACTCACTCGTGAGGGAGCAGCACTATGCGGAGACAACACACCTGGAAGTCGTAACTGGCGACCGTTCGAAAATCTAAGCACCCCTGAATATTTTTAAAGATATGTGTTCGCTCATCTACCTGACGACGCAGCATCAGGAGCAAATGGGGGATCAGAATCTTGCTCGCGGACACTTCGGCATGGTCA
The DNA here is from genome assembly GCF_059441095.1 of Idiotropiscis lumnitzeri. Lineage (NCBI taxonomy): Eukaryota > Metazoa > Chordata > Actinopteri > Syngnathiformes > Syngnathidae > Idiotropiscis > Idiotropiscis lumnitzeri. The sequence goes on from NC_142391.1 coordinate 4,366,739, forward strand.
CACCTGAGATGGAGGCAGAGAAAAGAATTTCTTGTGAACAGACGTGAGTGCTCGCAGAATGGTATCATATCGTAAATCTTGGGATTAGGAAGAACTGTTTTTGAGACGATGTGATACTGTACTGAGCCTCTACATTACTTTCAAAGTCAGGTACCAAGAGGGGGAAAAAAAATTTCAGGCTTTGTTACATGTACAAAAGTTTGGCGTCCATTCAGAAATGTCTTATTTTTGCTAAGAAAGGCAGAGTTTTGTATTGGTTTTTTTTTTGGACAAGATTAATGCTCTCTTGATTGGAAAAAAAAACTGCGCTTCTTTAAAAAAAAAAAAAAAAAAAAAGACTTCGAAGTCAGACCCTAATTAGTCAACAGTAGTCTGGCTATTAAAAAAATACATAAATAGTCGATTTTATGTGGTTTTCTCTATCTGGTCTTCCCGTTTTTGGTTAAAAAAATTAAAAAAAAATCTGGTTTTGTCTCTCGCAGCTGAAATGCTCGCTGTCTTTTATTTGTTTGCTCTCTTTGATGATTTCCCTCCTGTACGTCCTTCCAAAAAGCACAACAGAGTGAAATAAACGTAAAGAAAAAAAAAAAAAAAAAAAAAAAAATCAAATCTTCATAAATGCACACTCGAGGGATCACAAAGTTCTGTTTTTTTTTTTGTAGGCCTCGGCTCACCACACCGAGCAGCCAGCGTGACGGAACGACGGTTAACTGCCTTACGCCCAATTTCTCCGCTAACCTCTTTCCAACAAGGGGGCGACTAGAAAGAAAGGCCAACATGAAATCCATTATGCTTAATGCGCCCCAAATCCTCAAAGGCCTCGCAGGACCTAATCTTCATCCCTTTCTCCTACAAATGAGCTCAGACAGCTTTGCGAGTCCGCCACAAAATTTTTTTAAAAAACCAGAGTGCTACGAGTTAGCTTGTTTTCGAATGACGGTGGCGGTCTGGCAGCAGGTGGCTCTACTCACATCACAACTAACGGCAGTTTTGCAGATATAATTAGTAAGTATTTAAAAAAGGAAAAAAAAACGAGGCTTCAAGCTGTTTACTTCCACCCTCAGTTGAAGGTGACTGTCAAACTAAACTAACTAAAAGAAAATTATTTATTCCGAGCTCATAGCTTCTGTTACCTGAATGCTAACACACAATGAGAAACTCCATTGGCACACGGGCTAACAATTAGCGTCTCTCTCTCTCTCTCTCTCTCTCTCTCTCTCTCACGCACGCACACACACATAAATCTATATATATGTATATAAATAAATAAATATAGATATATATTTATATAAATATATATATTTATATATATATATATATATAAATATATATTAAAATATATATATATATTTATATTTAAATTTTTTTCCAGTGGTGGGCGGTGGGTGTATTTTTAAGTGAGACTTTTTAACCAATCATAATTTTGCTAGCTCGTGTTGCCAGGCAGATTTCGCAAAACCAAGTAGCACATACTATTCGTCTGAGGCCTTCAGATACAATCGTGTGGCCGTCAGTTCTGTTCTGTTCTGTTTCTCTCTCTCTCTCTCTCTCGCTCTCTCTCTCTCTCTCTCTCTCTCTCTCTCTCTCTCTCTCTCTCTCTCTCTCTCTCTCTCTCTCTCTCTCTCTCTCTCTCTCTCTCTCTCTCTCTCTCTCTCTCTCTCTCTCTCTCTCTCTCTCTCTCTCTCTCTCTCTCTCTCTCTCTCTCTCTCTCTCTCTCTCTCTCTCTCTCTCTCTCATATATATATATATATGTATATATATATATATAATATATATATAATATATATATATATATTTATTATACATACAACAGCCTCCTTTTCTACTAACTCACCATGACTCCATCTTCCTTTCTAAACACCTCCCCCTCTGTAATTATTTCCTCCCTCTTTTTATTATTGCTGCCTACTCCACTCCACTGTCCTTCCTACTTTGTTACTTATTATTTAATCTCTCTCTTTCTCGCACACACCCGCACACACACACAAACTCGCCATCCTTCCTGTTAAATGGGTGCAGTGACCCCATTACGCCGCGCGGCCGACAAAGAAGAAGAAGAAGAGGAAGCGGACGAAGGAGGAAGAGAGAAAGGAAGGGCGGATCGCTTGCGTTCTGTGCTGTTTTCAATGGGATGATTAATGAGCGGCCCCTCCGAGGGGGTGTTATCCCTGCTCCGGACCGGTGGAGACGCCGCTGGGTCACACACACGCAAACGCCTACACGCGCACACACACATCAGATGACAGCCTTCAGTTGTGACATTATCATTAACAATAGCGGGATAATGGAATGGCGAAGGGGGCGGTGGATGAGTGCTGGCTGCCCATAAACAACAGCATGGATGGCCATGATGTCGCTCATAACACTTCATCGATGTTTTTTTTTTTTTTTGGTCTTTGCCACGAAAGGATGACTTGAAAATAAAAAAACAGATGTTTTTTTTTTTCCACGTCAAAATGTCGTCTTTTGAAGTATACAGAAGAGCGTTCAACTGAAACGAGAGCCAAGTTTAACGCTAATAATTCACACGAACATGAATATAGGAATTTTAGCAGCATGCTTACGGACATTGCGTCGTAATGGGTGAATAGAGAAGGACGTAATTCACACAAAATAATTCTATTAGCCATGCGTGTCTTGGAGCGTGTCATGAGAAGGTGAGATTAGTAAGGCTGGGTTTAAACAAAATCGATGTATCGATTCGATTCATGAACCAGATATCGATACTTTTAATAACGACTTTTTCCGGGTAAATTTACATGACTTCACGCGAGATCTTGTCACTCCGCAAAAGTAGCGTATCAAAACAAAATGGCGGAAGCTGTGAAGTCAGCGCCAACAAGCATGAAGGCAGATCTGTATTAAACGCTTTGCATAAAAATGAACCACGGAGATTGCGGTCGTGCTGTTTTGGCGACAGTCTAGCGCAGGTGTGTGCAAACTACAGCCCGGGGGCCACATGCGGCCCATTAAACGTTTTAATCCGGCCCGCCAAACTTGAAAAAAATTAAATGAATAAACCTTGTTAATGTTTTATTTCATAAATACTGTGGTGCGTCAAGGACAGATATTTTTGTTGTAATGCTTTTGTTCATTTTCATTTCAAATTAAATTTATTTTTTTGCCCACCCCTCGTTTAGACACAAAGACAGGAACACCAGATATCTTTTCAAAGGTTGCAATATTGCTTCATTTCCCTATCAATGCCTGGGGAGAAATCATAGAACTCCTTTACAGTGTATTGCCGCCCACTCCCTCTTGGCTGGGAGTGGTACAAATCACAAAACAGTCAAAAAAAATAAAATTAGATACAAATAATAAATAAAAAGCTTAAAACCAAGCACCATGTGCCTACTTAGGCCAGCTCTATGGTTATCGTCACCCTTTTCCTCTGTCATCGGTACCCTCGTGTGGCAAATTTAAAGTTACAAAGATGTTTCCTAGCCTGATAAAACTAAAAAAAAAAATAAAAAATAAAAAACTCACTGCGTCTGCATGCAAAAGAGTGAAATATTGAGAGCAATCAACGTTGTGTGGAGCGTCCTCCGCATTCATTATAATCGACTACCCAAAGCACCTGAGCTAATTAGTAAAAAAGTCATCATTTCCACACACATTCTGATTAGAGTGTTGGCTCAATGAGTTGTGCCCCTGCGTGTCTGAAAGCGTCTCATTTGTATTTCGCTCAGTCAGCGCGTCACACTCAAGGAAAATGTCTTTTGGACACCTCGTGCCCACCCGCATGAAAACATCTTTGCCGCATGCTCTTTTAGTCCGAATCAAACGACTCAACCCACTTCCACATGCTTCCTCGAGTCCTACATGCTATGGGCTGTCCTCAATCTTGACAGTAAGATTCCACACGATGGCAGCAAAAAAATATTTTCGCCCCAATGAAACTCTTCAACTCACTTCAACATATCTGATTAATACCAAGACTTAACAAGAACTATTTTTGTCTAAATGAAACTTCTTTATCCACTTGAATCCTTGGCATTAAGATGCCACACTATGGGTAGCAAAGCGCTAGTTTTGTCTAGATACAATTATACAACCCAATTCAAAATAGCTCCTTATTATCAAGATGCCATAAGAACTATTGTTGTCAAAATGAAAGTCTTCAACTCACGTCGACATAGTTAATATCTTTTTTTAACGTGGATTTCTTTTGAATGATTTTATTCATCATTATTTGTTTATTGTTTTTTTATTTATTATTTTATGGCTTTTGTTTTGTTTTGATTTGGTATAATTTTATTATTATTTTATTTCTGTTATTTATATTCTTTTTTTATTATTTTGAAATTTATTATTTTTATTTATGAATGTTCTCTGTATGTTTATTAATATTAATATTAAAATAAATAAAATTAAAATAAATAAAATTAAAATTAAAATCATCAACATCAACATAAATATTAACATTAACATTAATATTAATATTGCTTTTAATTTTAATATTAATAATCATAATAATCATAATAGTAATAATAATAATCAATATGTTTTTTAGCCTATATACTTACTCCACTCTGGTGGATTCATCTGTCAAACATAAAAACCAATTTCAATTCCTCTCACCTTGTGTCATTACTCTGACCTTCTTTTTGAAGTCGCAAAAAAAAAAAAAAGCCAAAGAAGCGCCATCGGCTGGACCTGTTTACATTCAGTTTTGCTTATTGTCTTTTACAACGGGCATGTGTTCAGTGTAAATGCGTCGTTTTCGTTTCTCTCCCCCGCTTGTTTTGGCAGCACTTCATGGCGCAGTTGACCCATGACGCCATTCGGCCTCATCTGCATTCAAAGTCCTGAGCTCTTCTAAAGGACGACTCCGGTGCGAGTGTCACTTCTATTTGTTACAGCTCTGCTTCTAACTAAGCTGTCGTCCCACCATACATTCAAGGAAACATATCGGCGTAGTGAGATTAAAAGTGACATGCCATGCGAGTTTTTCAAAATACAAGCCATGGATGGAGCGATGTTTTGGGTTGACTTGCGAGCGCAAATTAGATAAAAGTGCGATATGTCGGCAGGTGACTCAGCCCAACTCACAACAAGTAGCACTTTAGTGAATATAAAAAAATACCATTCCTACCAAATTGTCAATTTTAATTTGAGTTACTTTGTTTGTTGTTGTCCACCAAAATAAACACGTAGATTTTATCAGTGTTTTTTGAAGATTTTTGGCCGTTAAAAAAATAAATAAATAATTAAAAAGCAAAAAATAAAAAATAAATAAATAATTCCAATGTCTTTCAATCATTTGCATATTTTTGCTATTCACGGGCTGGCCGGTCTTTGTCCTCTGTTAAGCGGGGTCCCCACTGTATATCTGTGTTATGCTGCCCCCTGGTGCACAAGACCGGCACAGCACAAGGAGCAGCACAAGTGAGGCAAAGCGTGGGATGAAAACTGTTGAATTCTTTTCAATTCAAATTCTCATTACTGTACAGTGTAATATTACAGAATGCTACTTTTCTTATTAATATCGTGGCAGGCCTGTCCTAATGTTAGAGTTTCTGAATCTGACATAAATATTCTATATTTAGACATTTGGAATGGCAGCAAAACCAGTGGCCACTCATAAAATCTTATGGCAGCACCTGGCATTTGTCTCGAGTGTGCCGTAGAGGTTGCACAGTTGAGTTGATCCCGCCCCAATTCCACCCCGATAGATTGGCGCCTGTTGTAATGAAAAAGCAACGCCGGCCAGCCCAGGTTCTGGAATCTGTAATGATACATGGCCCCTAAAGCTCCTGCTTTCCTACCCTTGACACTCGTGATGAGGTCCAGTGATAAAGAGCTACAGTGTGCAGATTATGGTCATGTTGAAATGACTGCGTAGGGCTTAAGGATTCCTATCGAGGGTCCAACTTCTATTTTTTTTTTTGGGGGGGGGGGGGTCGGGATGCAGTCTACCAAGACACCTCCTGGCGCTCCATCTGGCTGCTCAGTGACTGTGCTCAAGCAGTAGTCACAAGGCTCCTGTTAGTCGCGCAATATACCCCGGGATTCTTGATCTTTGGGATACCACTCCCCAGCCCCTCGAAGCGCCCCCCCCCCCCACCCCACCCCACTCACCACCACCCCTCCTTCACTCCCTTCCACCCTGGGCCCACTGATCCGTTTTTAAATGGAGTCCACTGATAGCAGGCGAGGTAAGACAGGGCTGACGCTGAGGCGGGCGGACAGCGAGAGGCAGATGGACTGCGAGTGAGAGCGTGACTCTGACATTCCTGCTGGGGGGGGGGGGGGGAATTATCAGTGGCAAACAGAGCATGCACACACACTCACTCAAAAACAACACGCATGGAATACATAGGTGCACACGTGAAGTAGAATCGTCAGGGAGCGACACTTCTACCTAGCCTCCCTTTATTTTGATCTTTTTTATTTCGTCCACTCAACATGCCCCGAGGGGCAGGCGGGAATGCTGGAAATGACTGCGGACAAGAGCGTAGCCCTATCACAGGGATGGGCAACTGACGGAATGCGCATTACGCCTGCAGTCAGAGTGGCTCTTGATTCATTTTTGAAAAAAAAAAAAAAGAATCATAATTTTTTACGGTGGCTCAGCAGGTGAAAGTTGCAATAACAGTGTTCACCAGTAGATGGCGGACTTAGCTTATGTGCGCCTCCTACCCCAAGGTTGTACTACTTGACCAGAGAAGAAGAGCGAGATGGTCCTGACACAAAGCCACGAGACAACAATCTCATTTGCACACAAACAACAGCGATGTTTTGTTTTTTTTCCACACATGAACCGTTAACAGTTCGTTTGAAGTGCATGAGAAGTTACGAAATGTGTGTCCTACAAAAACATGGATGTGCACTATTCAATGCGTACTAGTGTTACAAATGTGGACGTTGTGACGGATGGCGGACTCAGCAAGCAGAGAGGATGAACTCGACGCCAGCCTATTTGGGCTTTTTGAATGACATGTCGTAAAAATGTTGTATATTATTAAGTAATGTGACATTTATAGCATTTGACATTTGATTTTTGTGAAAACGTGCAGAAAATGACTTCTTGCACTTTAAGTTGCGCATTCCTGCATTCCAGCTTTTTTTTCTAGTAAAATGACAAAGCTGTTCTGGTTTATTATTTGAGTTTCTTCTCATATAATTTTTTTTTCACTCTAATAATTTTCCAAATTAATTTCCGATTTTGTTTTTTTTTTTGCAACGTTAGTGCTTTTTCTCCTGCAAAAATCAAGACTTTGAAAATATAATATAATATTTTGACTCGTGTTGTTCCGATACCAGTATTGGTAACTGTACCGATACTGCCTCTGGTATCGGGATCGCTGAGTACCAACCAGTTTGGGCCTGATACCGGCTATCGACATTGGTATCGTGCTTCGAACGCAGCAAATGCATTTTTATATACATAATTACACATAAATATGCTTCAAATTTCAATCAAATGTAATCTCATGACCCAGTGTACACGAAAAAGAAAACCATAACTGATATAAAGTGATCAGAGCACGTATGTTGTGATGGTGCTCGGTGGTCAGGTTGAACATTTCGCAGCCTTTGTGCATGGTGAATGAATAATTTGACATCCAAGTGAGCATGCAATTCTTTTGAATTACAAGAAAAATTGTGCTTATATTTTGATTTTTCAAAAGTATCAGTTTCAGTATCGGTATCGGCCGATACTGCACAGCCAGTTGGCGGTATCCGTATCGGGACTCAAAAAGTGGTATCGGAACAACACAAATTTTGACTTTATTCTTATTTATTCTCTTATAATTTACAAAATGATTATAGTAAATTGATCCCATCTTTTTCCTGTAAAACTGAGATTTTTTTTTCCCCACCAGTTGCCCATCCCTGCAGTAATGTTAATGAAAAATAGTTCCTACTTTCCCATCAGGGGGCAAAGTCCGATGAATTTTACAAGAATAAAGTGAAAATATTATGAGGGACAATATTGTATTTCCCAGTTTGCACGTAATATTGAGTTGTCTTCATTTACATTCATGCAGTGTGTGTGCGCGTGAGAGTGCGTGCGCGCGCGCGCGTGTACCCTGCATGGACTTGAGTGGGGCGAATATGGGCGTCATCATCGTCGAGATCATGCGGCATGAGCAGGAGTGTCTGTCTGGCTCCCGCCCCAACGTTTCTCCCTGCAATAACACCACACACACTCACACTCACACACACGCACACGCACGCGCACGCACACCCTCTCTCTTTTCCACTGGGACGCCAACATTAAAGAGCTTTCTCATAATGAGGGAAACTACAGAGGAGAGACTCACACAAACACACAGCGGAACACGTCCCATAGTTACGTAAAGGTTGTGTAAAAGGCATGAATATTAAATGCTTGGAAAAGTGTATGGACGTCCTGCGCGTGTGCGTGTGCGCGCGCGTGTGCGTGTGTCAAGCGTGTCCTGACATTTAAAGAAGGAAAGTGGACGGAGCTCAGCTTCTCTCCCTTCCACCATTATTAAATTAGAGCTGCTAATACGGCGCACCAGTGTCAGGCAGAGATTTTATTGACGAGCTCGTCCTCATCCGAACCAAAAAAAAAAAAGAAACAAAAAAAAAAGAAAAACGCAGTCGATGTTGCGTTCAAGGATCAGTCGGTAAAAACGCCTCCCATGAATGACTCGACATTATTTGGCTCGATAAATTGATCAGATTTTATATCGGAGATTTTTTTTTTTTACACTGAACTCAAAATTCTTCAAACATTCATCTTTAAATGATGAGACACTAACAACCCGATTTAACATTTAAGGTGTCACTAATGTAGCGTCGTTTTAGTGACACTTTAAAAACTCAAGGTGAAATTTTAAGTCGGTGAATTTTATCACAGAGACATTTACAATTTGGGCTTGATGATGGGATACATAAAACCTTTTTTTTTTTTAATCATGAAAAGAAAAACTTGTAAAAAATGAATACAGATAATCGCTAATTGAGAAATTTCAAGGCGTTGCATTTTAGGACTTATCGCAACTATATTCAACCGACATTCATTGGGGTGTGTGTGTGTGTGTGTGTGTGTATATGTATGTATATATATATAGAAATAGAGAAATCCCTTTATTGTCATTGTACTCAAGTGTGCAACGAGATTAGAGAGAGATTATATATATATATATATATATATATATATGTATATATGTATATATGTATATACATATATATATATATATATATAAAGATGTCTCCATTTAGATCGTATTCAAGAATCCAAGAAAGCTATTAGAACAGTCTTTGAATTAAATCTACTTCATATTGGGTGATTTTGCGTCAATTCCAAGATATTATTCAAGTAAATATCTGTTATAAGCTTCTCAAAAAATAGTTGTTGAAAAACGTGATTAATCATAATTTTTTGTGATTAATTAGTTAAAAAAAATAATCTCTTGACAGCACTAATAAACAGCCTTTTGGAGACACTCAATAAGGTAAACACAAATAACAAAATGATTACTTTTTTCCTTCAATATATTTTTAATGGGCGCCAATTATATATATTATGTAGGCCTGTCCCCCATGAAAAGCAGAGGTCCACTGTATTTGTTTCGGGTTTTTGCAAACTGAACAAGTATTTTATTCCGGCACGATCCATATTTATGACCCTCTTTATCATGTAAAACAAAACTTTTCCCAAAAGAAAAAAAAAAAATCATCGCAAGGCCTCCATTCATCTGTTTTGAAACCTCCATCATGGCCATGTTTGATCAAATTAACATGACTGTGTACACTGTAAAATCAATCATTCATCCTATTAAAATCTTTTCATTCGCCGCGCACGAGGGAAACTTATTGATACAATTTCGCAAACAATAAATAATCCCATTATACTTCTGACAGGCGGATGTTGAAGATATTTGATCAGCTGGCCCAAAGTCGCATGAGTGCAACTGGCACGTCCTGCGGCTCTGGCAACAATGTCGCTGTGCGTCATTTAATCAGTGCGACAAGCGGGGGAGAAGGTGGCCAGACATAAATCAGCCGCTGCCGCGCTCGTTTTGCTCCATTTTCATTTTGCGGCGTTGGATTGGAAGAAACAGAAAGGTAGACTGGATGAAGATCATCATTGTTATTATCGTTCAAAAATAGAAGTAACTGATCTACACATACACGTCATATGTATCCTTAGAGTATTTAATAGGAACGCAACGTCAAATATTTAAATTCTTTGGAATTTAGTCTGCCCAACTTTCTCGTATACTTACCGACGAGACATAAGACGACGAAATCTCATATCATCGATATCATCACTGAGGATGATCTTTTTGAGATCATTTTTAGCACACACTCGGGATTATATCTCTCTCTCTCTCTCTTTGTTTATCACTCTGAACACACCTCACACCAAAGGATAATCGCTTAAGATAATCATTTAAAGAATCAGTCGTCACCCACCTCATGTCGCAGGATCATCATTTAAGATCGTCTTTTTTAAAAATCAACAAACCCCAAAAGACAGACGAGTCGGAGTGATGAACCTATTCATCACTCTTAACACCACGCAGGCCACAAAATGATCATTCAGGATCATATCTTTTTTTTTTAAATCACTCCGCACCATCAGATAATGCTCAGGATAATCATTGGAATTTACTTTTAAGCCACTCCATGATCACAGGATGACCGCGCAGGCGCATCTTTTTTTGGGGTTTGTTTTTTTAACATACGCCACACCACATGATAATCATTCGGGATTAATGGTAATTTTTAGCACACCCCACACCAAAGATAATATCTGTTCTTTTTAACCACACTTAAAACACCATAGACAACTAGATAATCACTAAAATCATCGTTTAGCAATATCACCCCGAACACACCACAGAATAATCGTTATTGATAATCATTTGAAGAATCACTCTTCGCTCACCCGAGTCTACAGGATGATCAGTCAGGATCATCTTTTTTTGTTGATTTGTTTTTTAACATACGTCACACCAAATGATAATCATTCATGATTATCATTTAGAGACATCATTTTTTGCACACCTCACACCATAGACAACTAGATAATCACTAAAATCATCTTCTAGCAATATCACGCCTAACACACCACAGAATAATCGTTACAGATAATCATTTAAAGAATCACTCTTGCTAGTCCACCGGATGATCACGCAGGATGATTTTTTTTTTTAATCAGTCTTAACCGAACCCACACCGCAGGATAATGTTTTTTTTTTTTAATGACTCTTAACAGAGCCCACAGCATTCTTCCACAAAATGAAAAGGTCATGGCTTTCCTTTTAGTGTAACATGATTAAAACAAACAGTAATAGTTTGCGTCATGATCACACCCGTGAAAACAATTGACCTTTAGCGATTGATTGATTGCAGATTTGGTCAAGGAAGCACACTGACGTTTCCCAAAAACGCTCACAATGGCTTTTCAGGAAACGGTGGGCGGACGGCACCACTGAGGCACGTCCGCCTCACAGTCCCAATGTTCTGGGTTTGAAGCTCAGCTGCGACTTCCTCTAGGCCGCAGAAACTGTTTAAAAAAAAAGAAGGAAAAAAAAACGATATACAAGCCGCGCCAGGCTATAAGCCGCGGTTTTCCTGTTGAAAAAAATGAGAAAAACGATTTTGTACTGTGAATGCACATAAAGGTACATAAACGGATTGTTAAAACACGGCAACAAATTTGCTAATTAAAACACAACAGATCCAAGAGAAGAAAAAAAAAAGAGATTTATTTAGCGTATTTTCTGAACTATAGAGCGCCCCTAGTGGTGAAAGAAAAATCCGCAGAAAAAAATCGAGGAAAAACATAGCATCTTATAGTGCGGAAAATGTGGTAATAAGAATGTTTGAATGTCTAAAATGCAAATGAAAATTTCTCTACTAATTTTGTCACATTTTTAGGACATCTTGAAAAAGTACGAATTTTTTGGGAACAAACATATTGAAGTTGATTCGAGGTGAATTTGTTAATCCATTAATTGGGCATTTCTACCAACAAATTTAAAAGTAGCAATCTTTGGAAGTGGATTTCAACTGAAAGTTTGCTGCATCGCTCCTAAATCCTCTGACGTCCTTTCGCTCAACTTCTGTTTGCTTATCTTGCGAGCAGTTTTTAACCAACAAGGGGCGGAGTCATTTTATTCCCCAGCGTTACATATTCCAAAATAGTTCCAGCAAAGCTGCCGGTGACCGGAGTGCATTGGCGAGTGCGCGGCAAATAATTGATACCTCGTCAGTCACGGCGTGTGTGCCCAAAGCTCCCCCCCCCCCTTTTAAACACTCGTCGTCTCCCAAATTTGTCAACACAAAAGACGACATAATGAGGCATTTTGCCGGCTCGAGAGCTACTCATTTGACGCACTGTCAGCTCCACAATAAAAGCGTAATTACGGTTTTGACGACACGCACAAAAAGCCGGTCCTAACAGTATCTCCGTTCCGATTAGTCGAGGATTAATTGGTTTTTATTTGTCTGAATTCCATGAGAGAAACCTTGCGCACTTCACAGTCGGCGCTTGCTGCCGTTGCCGCTTAAGATGAGACGGGGGAATTGTCCGTGATTAAAATGTTTATTTTCCTCACGATTAAGAAGCAGCAAAGTGAATTATGGGATGCAGAGTCTCCTCGGAATGTTGCACTTTTATGAAAACGGTGCATTACGGGTTTGTCTGGATGCGCGAGAGTGAATTTGGAATGAAGGAAATGTGAACGTTTGGAAAATGAAAAATTCATTATTGCAGCTCACATGTGGAAAATTTGCCCCATTAAACAGCTTGAAAATGCTAAATTTATTTATTTATTTTTAATGTTGACATGCTTGATTTAACGAAATGTTGAGTGTGTTAATTTTCTTCATTAATTTGACATTTTTACAACAGAGCGTAGGTGTCAAACTGTGGCCCGCGGGCCAAATTTGACACAGTGTTAATTATATTTGGCCCGCGAGGTTATACCAAATGACTACGATAACATTTTACATTCTATATGATAATAGTCATTTTAAAAACTAAAAACCGTATTGCATTAATAAAACCACTTATAATAAAAATTAACAAAATAAATAAAATAAAAAAAAAAAAAAGCCTTTATATTGTTTTTAAAAAAATTAAATGCTGGCCCGCGGCTTTGTTCAAGTTTTATTTTTCGGCCCACTGTGTATTTGAGTTTGACACCCCAGCAATAGAACCTTGTTTATTCTTAAAATAAGACTTTTTGGAATATTGCATTTTCACCATTAATTTGAGAATCTGAAAGTTTTGGAATGTCCAAAAAGTTTCAGATGAAAAAAAAAAAAAAAAATAAATGATAGGATGCACTTTCGGAAAACGGGCCCTTAAACGGACGGTTGGCAACGATGCTGCGTTTTTGGCCTTGCCGCTGAGTGGTCGCACTGTTTTCCTCTTTTAAATGAATCGCCTTTGTCGTAAGTCACGGCGCAGTTGTAAAAACGTCTCCGTGTTTGCAGGAGGTGACGACAAACAGCCGGGCGAAGGTTTGACGGTCCAGGAACCCGCGGAGGCATTTTATCAATGGCGAGCAAATAAGTGGGAAGCGGATGAAGGTCAATTTGCCGGATGGAGAGGACCGGACAAGATCGCAGCTCGTGCCCCTTTTAATTTTGTGCTTTGCTGACCTCCGCTGCCTGTTATCCTCCATATCTCTACTCAAGCTTCTATCTCCCAAAAAAAAAAAAAAAAAAAAGCAGCAATCGACGTACTTAAAGGTGATTGCTGTGCGCACTTCTAAAAACATACTTTTGCCCTTTTGTCAATTTCCAGCGAAGGGATTTGAGTGGAAGGTGTATTTCGGAGAGCGTAGGAAGCGGTCGAGTCAGAAGTCCAAACGAACACAGGATGAGTGGTTCCTTCTTATCTCAGCAGCAACGCTTGTATCGCCCCCCCCCCCCTCGCCAATCCCCTCCTCTCGCTTTGACTGCTTCACATTCAAGCATCGCTCCAGAGCTGTTTATCGATAGGAGATCAATACGACGTCCACGGGATGGGATGAGATCAGACAACATGCTGGGTTTTTGGTCTTTGCTTGTTGTTGTTTTTTTTTTTTTTTTCTGGGTTAAAACAAAAATTCGATTCATGCCAGTGCTGCGCGATTCAAATATGAATGCAAGCGTTGGTCGTGATCAATATGACTGGAGTAAGTTTAGTTTCAGTTGAGGGGGGAGATTGTTTTCTACGTCGCTCTTTTCAAGATGGGTGCAGCATAAGGCTTTATTAGCGCTCAGTCCGTTTCGCGCCGTATTGCTTCCTCGGCGCCGTCGCCAGCGCACATCCCGCTGCGTCTAAATGGAACCCAAAACAAACCGCCGGCGTTTCAATCAAGCCGCGACTTGATTCGGCTGTTTAAAGCTTAGCTGCGATTTTTCTCTCAAATGAACTGATATTGCTAATCCTGTCCACTAGAGGGAGCACTGACAACCACTTCAATGACCACGTGCCACTGAAACGGCAAATGTTCGGCAAGATTTCACGCCTGATATCGTAAAGGCTAAAAGATGCCAACTTTACGCAGAAAAGGAAACCTATTTCATAGTAATTGCTTTCCCGCCCGTGCGTGTGAAGGATACAACTCTGTGAAAATGATTACTGCCGGTTGAAACAACTCAAGAGACTGAACGCTACAAAATATCAGTCGGTAGATTTAGTGCGAAAAAAAAACCAGTTGGTTTGGTGGAACCATTTTCTGTTTTTTGTTTTTTTTTCCATCGCCACAATATAAAATAACATATTTTGATAGATATTATAAGGCGGGATTTCTGAAAAGTTCCCACTTTGGTTTGTCTGCTGCGATCAGGCAGTTGAGGTTGTAGAGATTTCCGCATGAGAAATTGATGTCAATTTAAAATTATTTCTACACGTATATTGGCCTCACAGGACAGAGGTCGCGGGTTCGATTCCGGGCGGACCTTCCTGTGTGGAGTTTGCATGCGTGGGTTTTCTCCGGGTAATTCGGTTTCCTCCCACATTCCAAAAACATGCGTGGTAAGTTAATTGAACACTCGAAATTGTCCCGAGGTGCGTTTGTGAGTTTGAATGGTTGTTCGTCTTTGTGTGCCCTGCGATTGGCTGGCGACCAGTTCGGGGTGTACTCCCCCTACTGGCCGAAGATTGTCGGGATAGGCTCCGCCCCCCCCCCCCCTATTGATCCTGAACTTCTGCAGATGATTTACGAGGTTTGTGTTTGTGTGTCGTGTTCTTTTATGGCCGCGTGATAGTGGCGGTATGAAGAGGCAAATAAAGTCGGGTAAGTCCCCCCCCTTAAGGCCCAACGCCTCTGATGAAACGGTATTAGCGCTTTGTCAGGGCAGGTTCACTCAGCACAATAAGCGCCGCGACAGGCTCTGGGACGACCATGTCAACAACAAGGAGATAAGAATCTCGTCAAATTCGTACCAGAGCGACGAGGTCCTCCTGGGCCCCGCGTCGTCGTGGTTATCTGTCGCTGCAGATTTGGCCCAAGGTGTCGTGCGTCTGAGATGTTGTCTCCCGCTTTCTGCTTTCGCCCCGTGTTGGCTTATCTGATGTCACCTTCTAATCCGTCACGCGAGCGTCCCTACGAGGGATCTCGTACAAATGCGGATTACGCAGAGAAATAAGGTCGGCAACCTCGTCTGGAAACGGTAAAATTAAACCATTTTTTTTTTTCTCGCCCCAAACATATTTTATTCATCTTGTGTGTGAATAAGTGTTGTGATTTTTTTTTTTTTCTCTTTTCAACTTTGACGATAATACGAGTTGCCTGGCTTGCCAGCAGTTATTTTGTGTGACTAAGTGCCAGTTATTTCCATTGGCACATTCGCATTGCACGAATATCTCCAGAGAAGGTCACGTGCAGTGTCAAAACAACTCAGATGCTTTTCAAGCAATATTAAGTCATGTGCTTGATTCACAGAACAAGATTAATTTCAACACAAAATGTTACTTAGTGGAAACACACCTTCAGGACCTCTTACAATTTATAGACGCCCAAATCATTCTGAAATGAACTGTACCGGTTGGTGATAGACCAATATGCTTTTATTTTTTTCAG